>NC_086058.1:12222500-12522500 GCF_947568885.1 Cydia strobilella | reverse complement strand
GATGTTTTCTATGTATATAGGTATTTATATCGGATGGAACAGAATGAGAAACTTTTATGCAAACGGGGAATTGTTTAGGCTACGTACTTTATTTTTGACTTATTAATCACGTTAATATTTGTTACTGTTTTTGAGATACAGTTTGTTAAGAAGTAATGCTTAACAAGTGTTAAAATTTGTATGTTTCAACCCTACCAAGTAGATCCTATGAATGACACGACATGTATCAATTTAAAATGTAAATAACTTTGTAGGGTTCACTGATTTAAACATATTTTATTTTAATTATTTTGTTTTACTTTTTAATCCAGCTTTATAAAAAAATAAAATGACATGACTAGCAACACTGTTAACTGTCCAACAGTGGACCTTATGCCTTCTGTAATAAGGTTCACCGATGGACAGATAACAGTGTGGGCGATGGTACCAAAATAAGATGAAAACCATATCAAATGGTCATAACAGAATTGGCCTCTAAGTATCGACAGGTCTTTTTGTCGCAACAGACACGGGCATGAGAGGGTACCGCGGGTACAGTACAAAAACCCCTCGTTTATCTGCGTTAACAGCCGTAAACCTATAATCTGGGTACCTTTTGGGGCCTTGCCTTATCGAGCTTAATTTGATATGTTTGTGAATGGTTTCGAATATTGTTCGAATCCTGGTAAGGGCTTTATTTGTGTGTTTATCACGGATATTTTGTTCCTAAGTTATGGATGTATTCTTAATGTTTAAGTATTTTTCTATATCTATTATATTATATAGTCGTCTAGTACCTTCAACACATGCCTTATTGAGCATAGTATGGGACTATGTCGATTAAAGATTGTGTGAGATTGTTCCGTAATACCTGAGTATTTATAATTATTTATTGTTTGAATAACTGTAGCGACTAGCGAGTATTTTTTTTAGGGGATATCTTGACAACTGCAAGTTATTTATTGCTTGTCGTTGCCTCTCTCTATCGTTAGAAATTAGAAGAAAATGATTCATTGATTTCGTCAATCCCAGTATGTATTTGTCATTTATACAAACTGAGATCATGTGCAATCTATTATTTTGTACACAGTACACAGAAACTATACTAATTTTTTTGTTGATTGGCGTTATCTGTACTATGAGGTATTATTGCTTAGTTAATATCAATCCAGCATCTGATTCACCATATTTATTTCCTCATCAGATGTGGGCAGTTCTCACAAAACGCCACCAGATGGCGCTCCTGATGTGGACGCACGGCGAGGAGGCGCTAGCCAAGAGCCTCGTGGCCTGCAAGCTGTACAAGGCAATGGCCCACGAGGCCGCCGAGGACGACATGGAGACGGAGGTGTATGAGGAGCTCAGGCATTATGGGAAGGAGTTTGAGACCAAAGGTACATAATAGGCAGTAAGACAGTTTTTCCCACAACGTCACCAGATGGCGCTCCTAGTGTGGATGCACGGTGAGGAGGCGCTGGCCAAGAGCCTCGTGGCCAGCAAGCTGTAGGTACAAGGCCATGGCGCATGAGGCCGCCGAGGACGAGCTCATGCATTACGCGAAGGCGTTTGAGACCAAAGGTACACGATATGCAATAAGAGTAGGGGTTCGTAGTTACATATAATAGATATCTACATATATGTCTATTCACTATAGCTCATATAACCTATAGGTCAATTCACGATTGCTGGCACAGATTTATGAGAATTTTGACAGTTCAATACAAATTGTGTGCCAGCTCTTATGAATCTAGCTATTCCTAGATGAGTGTTATCCAGATTTTACAATATGTTATGGTTATGATAAGACTTTGACATAACTTGAACAAGTTTGGAAAAAAATCAAATTATTTTATTAAATATTACATCCGGCCTTCACCACTGGAGGGCTTCGTCACTTTTTGTTTAATATATGACATCTGTTACAGTTTGACATAACTTGTAGTGCATCTCGTGTGCACCGATAGGTGAGTGCGTGCGCGATGCCTAATAACACGACTCGCAGTACATTTCGCACACACTAATCAGCGCGAGCGATCGTATTATATAAATATCAAAACATATTTTAAAACCAAACTACCGTCCCTGTGTTTGTTTAACTGGTAAAAATTATATTATATTTTAACATGACACCCACTCGTAGTTATGTTATTTGTGAATTCTGCGATAAAGGTTAAGATAAGGTGGGCAGGAAAGTCTCTTTTAAGTTTTTCTTCGCTCTGTTTTATTTACAATAAAGTAATAAACAGGCCTATGCCAAGAGGCAAACTGAGCTTCGGGACATAATATAACAAACAAGAACATGCCTAGTACTCATACAAAGCAGAGAAGCTCAGAATAAAAGGCTTATTATTTATTATTTATAATAAACAGTTTTCTCAAAGATCCTGGTGTTTTTAGGTTCTTTTAACTCAGGATCACTAGCATATTCAACCATGACGATAAAAAAAGTGTCCCAAAAATGTGTATGAAAATTGTACATTCCACTACGTCACGCACACAAGGGAAAAAATATTTCACACTAAAACGTGACGTAATGGAATGAAAATTTTGCGACATCTTTTTTTAATGGCAGGATGGAGAATGCTGTCGATTCTGAGTAGAATGAGCTCAAGAATGTCCAGATTTTAAAGAATCAGGTTTTCAATATTTATTTTAGAAAACGCCCAGATACCTATTCACATAGTTACTTAAAATATTATTTTACCCTTAGTCAAAGGCAACTCTATTAAATAAGTTTAGGATTCATTAAGGCGTTCCACCACAGCGGGTACCCGCAAAAACAATTTGTAAAAGACGTTATTCCAATTTGGGAATTTCGAGGTAAATCCCTACAAAAACTAGCCTCATAAAACAGCCCTTAATCACAGTCTATAGGGACCGTGCGCGTTGGAGGGTCTGCCATCTTGTGGCCTGAATCGGAAAGATAAACATGTACATTGCCAAAGCAAGTGCTGCCATCTACCGTTCTTGTACGTTTTGTTGTGCATAGTAGGTTCAGCCATCTTGTTGGGCTAGAAGCGTTACGCCTCGCGGCCAAAATCTGACGGCAGCACAGTAGTGCTGTACCTATAGTTCACGCACGCTGCCTATAAAACAATACAGTCATTTGACAAAGCCGTCTAGACAGAGCAATCGTGCGGGGTGCGAGGGGCGAGGGCGAGGGGTGGGTCGCGCGCACTCGAGCTGCATACATCGCCATTGTTTACATTGTTAGTAGGTAGCTCGGTAGGTCACTACTACAATACAATACAATACAATACAATACAATACAATGCAATACAAATACTCTTTATTGCTCTTTATTGTACTACTTACAGGGCTAACGTGTCTTATTAATTGTCATATGTCAATTGTCGTGTCTTATTAATCTCTAGTCAGAAGCAAGCTCGAGTCAGCTGCCATCGTTTGGAATCCTCATGAGGTATTCTACGTCTTGCTTTTGGAGAGGGTACAAAAAGTATTTCTCCGGTTCTTATATAAAAAAATATTCGGGTATTACCCGTTTTTATACCCAACCAAATACTTGTAAGGTTCTTTAGGCCTAAACTCTTTAGGAGGTAAGACGAAATTTTAAGCTTCTTACGACAGCCTGTTGCGTCTTGCGAGGTGAATCGGATTGTGCCGAACTGGTAGCGCAATTACTGCGTCTTTTTGTCCCTACGCCGACCAGAGTCAACTTCCGGCCTCGGGACCGTGGTCTACTTGTAGGCCCGATATCGCGAACCGTGTCTCGCAGAAAATCCCCACTTGTTCGCCCTTTACCCCTCCCGAATGCGCTCTTAGCATCAGCGCCCGAGTGTGATTTATTTGCTGGCAGGTGGAGCGAAGTGCGAGAGGAATTGTTGAGGTTCTGTGAGAAGATGGATGAGCGTCCTTCAACAGTTTGAATGTGCTTATTGTATAATAATATTATTAGTTTACCTGTTTTTGTTTTTAATTTGTTTGTAGTTTTGCAGTGACTTTGTATATTTCATACTGTTATGCTGTACAACTATTTTTAAAATAATAATAAAATAAAATAAAATATTATTTTGGGCAGCCGGCAGCGGTGTCGGCATTTACGCAAACATCACGACGCCTTTGATGATTGTGTCCACTGTTACTTTTTACACTGTGCCTTAATTAAGGCGGACTCAAATCGGCCCCCAGAACAAAGGAGTGAAATATCAAAGAAACTTTGGGCGCGATTCGGATGGCAGGCCAAGTTATAATTAAATAAAAAAGCTATTAAAAGTACTGAATAGGTAATAAAAAGAACATAGTTTAGTTTCTAAAAACTAGGTACAGAAAAATCACTGCTAAAATCGAAATATTTTTTTATTTTGACAAGCTTTCAAGTATGCAAGGATTGTTAAACGAGGCATAGACTAACAAGAACTTGCATGCAATTTACATTACATTGCCGAATACTAAATGTAAACTGCATTCAAAAGTTTGATCAGATTCCGCAATGTAATGAAAATTGCATGCAAATTCTTGCTAGTCTAAACCTCGCTTTAAGCTATGTTTTACGTTAGCTATTTACTATACCGACCGCGATGCTCGCATGGCAGTTATGTGCCATAGTTACAGTAGTAATGTTCGCACTTTTTCCATGAGTTATCTTCCGTTTCTTCTTCCGCCAACAATTCTCATGTTCAGAGCCCGGAATTTTCGCGGCAAAACAAAAGACTGTCGCAATCTTGCTAGAGTTAGAAACATTTTTTTATCGATATATCGATAGTAGTAGTAAAAAAATGGTCCAATTAAAAAAAATGTTTAATAGCAAATTTACGTAAGGTTTTTATAAAATTATATAGAAACAGATGCAATTTCTTCTTCGAAATTTACGTCGGTATACATACACACAACAGCACATGACATTATATTTGGTTTGTGACAGTGATAGGAGTAGATAATCATTATCATTAATTTCTTAAACTTCTCTGGGAGGAAACAGTTTCGTTTGTTATAATTTTATGCAAACCTTACATTTTTTTTAATATTCTTTTTATTTGGTTGACCGCCGTCTTTTTCTCCTATTACACAACTATCGATATCGATAAAAAATGTTTCTAACTCTAGCAATATTGCGATAGTCTTTTGTTTTGCCGCGAAAATTCCGGGCTCTGGTCAAAGTTGCTATTTACTGGCTAAAACAGTTTTGACAGCTTCATCTAAAAGGCGTTTTTATTTCCAGCTCTAGAGTTGCTGGACTATTGCTACCGCCAAGACGACGATCAGGCCCAACAACTCCTAACCTGTGAACTCCAAAACTGGTCCGGACAGACCTGTTTGAGCCTAGCCGTTGCTGCCAACCATCGCGCTTTACTAGCCCATCCATGCTCACAAATCATACTCGCGGACCTCTGGATGGGTGGGCTTAGAACCAGAAAGAACACCAGCCTTAAGGTGCCCTATTTTATTTGTTTAATCCACTGTTTTGATATCTTGTTAACGCACAGATTGGCACGAGTAGATTCGGTGTTAGATAATTCTTAACAAACCAACCGTAATGAGCAATTACGAGGTGTCACGTCTGTGTGTCAATGAGCTTTATAATACCTTTTTGAAATCTGCATGCTATGCATTCGGACGTCGACCATACATTCCTTGCAACTGTCATGATATTTTGACTGCAAATGAAAAAGTTTATGCGATTGCGACGAAAAATCAAAATTAGGCTGCGTTTCCATCAGAGATGTGCGAGGATGCGCAGCAAACACATCCCTCTATTTATTAAGAACCAATAGAATTACTTTGTTTAATTGTCCTCGCTCAGCGCAGCTCTAGTCGCCAATCTTTTTATTAGTTCTTAACAAACACATCCCTCGCTACACATCCTAGCACATCTCTGGTGAAAACGCAAACTAAAAGTCCAAAAAAACATGTTTTTTTTGTTATGTTTCTCTCAATGACTTTTATCTTTGTGTTTTAATACTAAATGAGACAATTATTGGCCAGCGAGTCATAAAAAACTCTGTAAAGAAAATTAGACGTGAATTAATAATGAGTCAGCGTTCATTCCAAAAGTAGAGTTGAGTTAATTATATTCCACTGGGTCTAAGAGAAGCGTTTCCACAATAGGGAATATTACGCGAAACTCTGTATAGGGGCACCACCGTAGGTACTCTGTAAACAGACAAACGTCTTAGTAATCCCTATTCCCGTTTTTACCCTTTGGGTACGGAACCCTAAAATTGTGACCATCAAAAAAACATCCCCCCCTGTAACTTTTGAACCGCGAGTCCAAAACATAAATTTTAGTAAAGGCTTTCAAGGAAAGCTAGCGAACATAATCGGTTAAGCCGTTTTTGTGTTTTTGCAGAAAAAACTATTTTGACTGACGGGTAACTACGGGACCCTACACTGAGCATGGCCCGACATGCTCTTGGCCGGTTTTTTAGGGTTCCGTACCTCAAAAGGAAAAAACGGAACCTTATAGGATCACTCGTGCGTCTGTCTGTCTGTCTGACTGTCTGTCTGTCTGTCTGTCCGTCTGTCACAGCCTATTTTCTCCGAAACTGCTGGACCAATTAAGTTGAAATTTGGTATACATATGTAAGTTTGTGACCCAAAGATGGACATGTAAACAAATGAATTTTAAACACGGGGGCCACTTTTGGGGGGTAAATGAGAAAATAAAAAAATAAAGTTTTTCAAACTATATCATGTTACATATCAAATAAAAGAGCTCATTGTGACAATCTCAAATATATATTTTTTATGATTTTAGGATAAACAGTTTAGAAGTTATTCAAGAAAATAGGCAAAAAATTACCATTCCCCCTTTATTCCCCCCGTCTAAAATTTTGAAAAAAATACACAAAATAGATCTTTACCTATAGATCACAGGAAAATCTATTAAAAATTCTTAGTCAAGCGTGAGTCGAACTTTATTACTTGGTTTTTGATCCGACCCCTACGGGGTTTTTACAGACATTTCACTCACGTTTCACATAAAAAATACATTGTTTAAATTGTGTAATGTACGGAACCCTTGGAACGCGAGTCCGACTCGCACTTGGCCGGTTTTTTAAATACATTACTTTATCTCTTTCCCAATTTACTCTGTCATGTTCACAGCGCGGGAACGCTGCAGAGTTTAAACATAAAATGTTTGTTGTTTTATTCGTAGTTTATTACGTGGAAAACGCATTTTTTTATGCCTTCGGCGGCTGACTCAGTGAATACCTACCTACATAAAAGTCGCATTCACACGAATAACCTATACCTATACCATCTCTAAGTATAGTCGATGTCCGCATTTAACTTAGTTAAACGTAGCATGAGGCTTATAAGTAAAGTGAAATCGCTAGTACCGTGTTTCGTTTGCCACATCTTGGCTTTGTACCGTAAGGTCATTCTGAGTCTGCTGTGCCCCCTGTACATCATCCAACTGGAGTTCAAGTCAAAGGAGGAGCTGCAGCTGATGCCGCAGACTGAGGAAGAGCATCTGGAGAACGAGAGTATGGAGGACGACCGGAGTACTAAGGATCCGAACGATGCTGAGGTATTTTTTAAGTTATGTTGCGTCCCATCACGCTTGGCGCTCATTACCTATATCGTCTATATACAAATTGTATGCCAAATATCTAACCTGACGTCATTTTCTTAAAAGGGGTCATCCATTAATTACATTACACGTTTAAGGGAGGGAGGGCGTCAAGAACATGTGACATGTTGTGACAAGGGGGAGGGGGGAATTACAAACCTTGTGATGTGACGTCACTTTATGTTCATCAGTAACCGAACATTTATTTAAATTATTTTATTCGCTGTATACCTACTACTTATATAACAAGTATTCGAAACGATAATCGTTTTTATTCATTTATTTTGAGTTATAAAATTACTAATTAATGGATGACCCCCAAATGCGGTGTAGTCGCAGTGCTGTGTTGACTATATTTTTATAAAAGTAGGTATAGCCTCCTGAGTTCCATAGGCCCTTTATAAAGGCTTTATTCAAAAACGTATTTTTAACTTTGATTAAATAAGTCAAGGTTCCAAATTCAAAAAGGAAACTAATGATTTTGGGACTTAGGAGGATAGATTAATTGGTCTTAAAAAATACAAAAATAGTACAGCATCAGACCGATAAATACAAAAAAAAATAAACATACAAAGATTTATATATTGCTCTATCACTTTTCATATGACGGTCAGGTTATTCATATTCGGTTACGTAATATATTTAGGTCACTAACACATGAGTTGGGGTACCTAAACCGACATTTGACAACCATAACCCCTGACAAAATATATAAAGTGACTCGAGAATATTGTAGCCACATCTAACCATTATAAATTATTATTATCTTTTAAAATTTGCAGATTATTATCAGCATAAAAATACAAAATAATTATTAGTTACCAGTAAGCATACTTGCACCATTCCACTACCCCGGGGTTAACCAGTTAAACCGTTAACCCCATGTCAAATTGTACTAGTAACCATGGGAACTCCAAGTTTAACCGGTTAACCCCGGGTTAGTGGATTTATGCAAGTGGCCGTAAAAGTATCCGCTACGGGGTCCCTTTGTTTGACATAATTATTGAAAGTCATAATGTAATGATTGTCATATTATCATTAGTCATAATTCTGAAACCGTTAACTTTTCAGGATTTTCCTCGGGTTATCCTATAGATAAGTAAGGTTAGGTTAGGTTTGTTTTATGGTAATCCTGAAAAGTTACGCGTTTCTGAGAAAAACCAAATTATGACTAATGATAATATGACAATCATTACATTATGACTTTAAATAATTATGTCAAACAACAGAAATCCATCAGCTACATTAACCCCACATGATGGTGGACAAAAACCGAAGTCCTGACAGTTAAGTTTCAGAGGGCCACCATGAAAATTGATATTGCGTTATCTGCCTCTCTATTACTTATGTATACTGAAGCGGTAGAAAAGCAGGAAACTAAATTTTGATTTTCGATTTTTGCGGTAGATCCCCAGGAACCGTTATTTTTCACTAGGTACAGTCAGCAAAGTTATTAGCTTACCATCTCTGTATACAACCATGTATGCAGGGGTACTAATCTAATGGTTTTGCTGACTGTACCATCGAGCTAAATGGATTGCTCAATACTTACGCTATGGAATGTCCAATTTAGCTAGAACCCTAAATGGACCGGAGAGTGACTCTGCCTACATAGATGTCACTTCATACACGATTAAAAATGCCAGAATAACTCCGGGTCACGCTAAACAATAAATATCATGTACATATTGTTGCAGTACCAAAAAATATACCTATATTAAAGAACAAACTTTTTTTTTTCCAATATAAAACTTGTTTGTCAAATGACGTTTTATTCATAGAATTGGTATTTGATTGATACGTACAATAGGTTGGCGTAGTGAAACGGAGAACGCTTTCTATCAAGAAGATAATACCACCTGGACAGCAGAGTAAAACCAAGCAGGTAGACCGGACTGCTCTCTTCACTCTTATCCCAGTCAACTAGGTATTCGAACACTACGAGAATTTTGCTAAATTTGTAGCTGGCAACTAACTTGACTTTATTTGCGAAGATACGGTTATGCCGTTATTTTGTTGGAGTTCATAATTAGTCATTGAGATCTTTCCGAATATGTATAACTAATAAATTTAAAAAAACCGTACGCTATATCTATTATTAAATATATATTTATCTATTATTATGTATATATATAAATATCCCAAAGAATCCATTTCATACCAAAAAATGCCTTAAATAATTTTTGGAAAAGAGGTGATACTCTTCAAACTGCTAAATTTCTATCAAACATAGCTAAGACCACGGAAACTCGCTTTCGCGTTAAAAAAAACTGCATCGAAAACGGTTTGTCCTTCGGAGAGCTACGACGCCCCAGACAGACAGACATACAGACAGACACACAGACGACGGCGTCATACATATACCACCCGTCTTTTTAAGTCGGGGGTTAAAAATAGTTAAAAAAAAAACATTTATTTCAAGCAATAAAAGCTCATAATGAGTTTTAAAATGTCATAAAATAGGTATAAATTTTTTTTATGTTCAATTTGCCTCTAGAATATATATATATATATTAGCCAATATTTTTGTAATTCCTCGAAATCAGATCAAGATTTAAAATATTCCACGAACTTACAAATTCTTTAAATGTGTGTCCGTGATATCGTAAAATATTCGAATGATACGGTACAGTTTAAAGCTTATCATGACATGACATTCGTATCATTTCGGGGTAAAACTGGGTTTTACTCGTAGCTACAATTGTCGATTTAAAAATGTGTACATTTCGGAAATAGAAGGACGAGAGTTTGAATAGAAAATAAATATCATAATCATAAAATCATTTACAATGCATGTGCTCGAAAAGTGCGTTTCCTACGGAAACATATCATGCGGAAAGTACTACTTTTCCGCACTAGTGCTTTTTGTTTTCAATTTTTTTTACAGTACATATGGTGCTACTTTCTCGCACTAGTGCGGAAAAGAGCACTTTTCCGCACTAGTGCTTTGTGTTTTTAACTTTTTAATAATTAAACTTATTTGCCATGATATGTTTTTTTATTTACTCGCACAATGCATAGTAAATCATTGTATGATACACGTGCGTAAAGATGATTTCCGCAATTGTTGCATAAATAGCTATTATACTCGTAATTGTATAAATAATCACTTCAATATGTAAAAGAAACCTTCCCAGGTTTTACAGTTTGATCGATCTCAATGATACTTCGAATAATAATGTGAATACATGTTGCATAAAAATACTCCTCGTTGACTGGGATATAGGGCTTCGGTCTATGCGAACACAAGGTTTTAACTTTTTGCGAAGAGCATTCTAAACGAGTGTAGTGCTTCTAGTCTTGATGTATTTAATGTTAAGTAATTACCTAAAATCAATTGCGATTTTTCAATCGCAAAAAGAGATTCTTAAGAGTCACACGAACTTTTTTCGAAACTATTTCATCCCTAAATTTTCCCCAAATCGCTTCATCTATTCACATCTCTATATTTAAATTTTTAAGCAAACCAGACCAACGTGTATTTTGATAACTTACATACGTTTTCACTACACTTTATAAAACTAAGTCCCCCGCCGATGAACACAAAAACTACTGAACGGAACGGATTTTCATGCTTAATCGTTTTTATAGTCTAAAACCAACGTTTCATTTTGCGGTTGTATTAAAAATACACGTTGTATAAAGCCTCAGGTTTAGAAGCACCCGGTATATTTCCATTTTACTAATCTCTACAATCAGCAAGCCGACGTCAGCAACACCAGCTTTAATCATGGGTCAAACAAATTTCCTTCATTTTCGAAACACGTTGGGAATATTTGACACAATAAATTCAAATTAACTCTCGTGAGTCTCGTGGTTAATGGCTGACTACGTGACATGCGGAGCGTTTTGCGTAGCGGAGCGTGCAACGTTTACGCGTCATGCAATTATTAAATGAAGTTGTGCATGTAACATTAGTTGAACTATCAATTTAAGTACCTAACTAACACTGCAAGTATATAAATACTTGAGACTTTGATTAACTCTGTTAATAAATATGAAATAGAAACTCACAACAAAAGGTAGTCAAGGTCGATACTAAATTAAAATTACATAGCTGGTGTTGTGCGAAACATGTCCATAAAATAATTACCCATGACTGTGTAAGACGTGGACCGTAAGTTGAATCCCATGAACACAACATCCCATTAACAGAGGCTATAACTTAAATATCATTCGTTTTTAAGATAACCCTGTTTAGCTTAAGAGGGCAGAGAAGACAAACAAAGCTTACGCAAAACGCTTCCCTCGCCACACACACACACCGCAATATTTATTGCGAACCGTCTGTACGATACTCACGGTTTCCAGCTATTCCATATTTAATTTCCACTTGTGTTCGTATAGGCGTGCTCGATAAGCGTAAAAACGCTGCCACGTGTCCGTGTCCTTGTGCTCTCCTTTATAGGTCACGTTATATTTACGGTTCACCTCTACGTCAGAACTGCGTCTGAAATATTCGTCCCCAGAGGCATTTTATTGTTCTTTAGAACGGGTACCTATTTGTCGCTGTCGAGTGTCGTTTAGCTCTTTGACCACAGGTTGATATTTTTCACCTCAGCAGCTCGAACAAGCCTACTTTCGTCACTCCCTGGAGTGAGGAAAGTGCGACTTTCCTCACTCCAGGGAGTGAAACAATGTAGCTTTTTAATTTAGTGAAGGCCAAGAACTTCATACTTTTATTACATTTTTTTTATGGTACGGTACGGTACGGTACTCGCTTCGCTCGTGATTCAATTATAGAATCTTTCGCTTTCTCGGGACTCAAAATAAACACTCGCAAGAAAAACCAACTTTCCTCTCTTGTTGCACAAATAACTATTGGCGGTTTGATTTGATGAGTCAGTTAATGGTTTAATTATAAACGGCAAAATTTAGTTTTTTCCTAAAATTAACATAATAGGTCAACATAATTTAGTGAACTTGTTTTTATATATTTTTTGTATGTAATAATATGTTGATTGATTTTTAACATTTACGAAGTGACTTTTTATTATTATTACTTATTTATCCATTTACTTATTACAGAAGCACGTACTGTCAGATTTTGTATCAGACAGCCAATGCAATTTAAGGCATTTATTTCTCTTTACACATACAGTACCTAACTAAAAAAATAGTATTGTTATAATAATTAGCATAAAGTAGGAACGGAATTAATGCAATTCCCCCGTCCCGTATACTCGCCATTCGCCAAGATTGGCCCAACGTGTAAATGGAACTTTACATAGCATAGTTACCGAACGATGTTAGATACTTTACATAGCATAGTTACCGAACGAACTAAATACCAAGCATTGAACTTGGCGCTAGGAGATTCCATGAGTGAGCTACTTAGAGTACTTAGCATACCACCATCTACAATGTACGTTATATGGCACAGCTACACAATACACATAAATAGGTACATAAATAAAATAAAATATCTTTATTTCGAAACGTTCAAAATTCCATACAATATTGTTAGTACCATCGTTATAGCTATGTGTTAGTAAATATATTAAAATCAGATCGAAACATATTAAATAACTTATAATTAAATAATATTGACTTAAACAAAACTTTCAACAATGAAATCACGATCCAATAAATTTAAATAATGTATATAATAATAATAATTAATACGTCAAATTCTAAAAAAATAGACTAGAATAAGAATTAAGATGTCAAAAATGTACTATTTTTTATTCAAATTCAACACAACAAAATAATTTCCAATTCCTTAGTTGAAAACTGTGAGAAAAATCACGTACAGATGTAATGCATAATTATTTTCCATCGTATTTTCACGGAAATGTACGAACGTATCTTGCTATTTCAGTCAGTCTCGGTACAAAAAGTACTGAGGTTGACTGAAGCTGCATGACAATACGAACGTTTCCGAGGAAATACGATGGAAAACAATTATGTACTACATCTGTTAGCGACGTCTAAACTCGACTCATTACAAACCTACTAGCAACGTCTAAAATACTTCTGTCAATAACTAGTCTATATGACTAGTTGTCAGTAGTTCTATGAATAATTTTCACCCTTGACGCATAAAGAAAAGTTAGTACTTACCCTAAAAGCTTAACTGTCGCACTAAAATGGCCTTAAAGATAAACTTTGAAACGTGCTCTTAAAACGTAAAACAAGTACATAAACACAATTTATAAATTAAACTCATGACGATTCTCGACTTAGACAATAAAACCTCGACTTTAATGGAATTGCCATCAAGAATTTCACATCAAAATATAATGACGCGATTCTATTTATTGTACACCATTATATTTCTAATTTTCGTAAATGTAATATACACGAAAATAGCGTTAGAGTTTTGAATGATTCACGGTTAGTTTCACTAGACTTATATTGACCGGGATATAGACCGTGATTACCTTTCCCACCCGTAAACATGATGCATGTAACTGCGTCGAAATATCCGGGAGGTCATAAATAATACAAAAGGTAATCACGGTCTATATCCCGGTCAATATAAGTCTAGTGAAAATAGCGTTAACTCTCATGTGAACATAAGTCATTTCGGTTCTTCAGATACCGAGTTCCGACGCGCAGAGGTGAACTGTAAATTTTGAAGTCCGAACCGTCCTTGTCTGTAGTTAGGTTGAGAAAATTCAAAACCAATTGTCATTTCTACTCCAACTTGAACTTCTATTCAAATATTTAAATTTAAAATTTGAATTTATCGGAGCTTGCCATCATTCTGCTCATCTATCTTTGACTATGTCTTACAACACTATTGCACCTGAATTTCAGCTTTTTATGTAATCTGTATTTTAATGTTATGTGTCATGTATTAGCTTATAACGCTTACATTCTCGTATCGCATTTTTCAAAAATGTTAAATTTTTAACAATCATTCAAAAAATTTATAAATGCTTCTTTCATTTCCAAAATTTATTCTAAATCCTGTGTCTAAAGTAGTTGTGTATGGGGATGCTTTATTACAAAGTTTGATGTTATTTTAACGTCGAAACTTTTTTTGTTTTATTGCGTTAACCACAAAGTCTTTGTTAAACATGATTGATCTATTTTCCACAAGATAAAGACTTTCAGATTAAGCTAGTGAACGATACAAATGAGTCTGTTTTAGATTTAACTCAAAATTAAAAGAATATGAACTAGAAAACCTAGTTTTATTTTATACCAAAAAACGAATTATACAGATACAGAACCAGTTAAATAGTTCACGTTCACTTCGACATTCTTAATTTTATACAGAATTTGTTTTATAAACTATGTTGACTAAATCAAAACGAACCCAGCTTTTGTTTTCTTATCATGTCTAAAGATTATGATTCCGCAACTTCCCAACACTATAGACACAAGATAACAACAAAACGGATCTGACAACATACTACACATAATTTTGTCTGGACTCAAGCAGGCATTGATTGGCTCAGGAGAATGCGACACGCGCGTCGATCAGAACGGGAAAGTGGGTAAAATAGGGTGGGAGCCATCGTACAGGGAGCTACCGGAGTACCACGCGCCGGAGGACAAGCGCATGCGGCCGTTGAGGCTCAGGAAGAAGATATATGAGTTTTTCACGGCGCCGATCACCAAGTTTTGGGCTGATTCGGTAAGTTTATTTTATTTTATTAGAAGACCAACAGCTTTTTACAAACAGTATAGACTTATAACTAGGATACAAACATGAAGCCAATAATAGGTCTCCCTAACAGATACAAATGAAAATAACACGGATTTGCTTAGGTACTAGGTAGGTAGGTATTACAAAGTTGAACAACCTTTTTATGTATACCGTAAAACCTCTCACTTCTAATCCAAAAGCTCTCAATTATAGTGGTAAATTAGCACACTCAGGTGTGGCTATTATTTGAATGACGAAATTCTAGATTTAGATTTATTTATTTTGCATTAAACATTGCAAAATATGTTTATAAATGGAAGAAAAAACCTAGACTAAATCCAACAAAACATTGATAACTGAATTTGAGGACCATAGTTCAGGAGTGACCATAGAGAGTTGTGGTACTCGTTAAGTGGTTTTACGGTACGAGACCAAATGTATGCAGGAAACAAAGAGAATTAAGTAGAAATAGAGTGCTCACTCCATACCAAAAAGACTATTATTGTCGTAGTCAACATCTAGCCAAGGAGCGAAATTATCAGTACTGCTACTTTTTAGGCTATTATATTTTAGTCGTGATATTTATGAGAATTATTAACTAATGAGTTTGGAGACCTACTTACTAACATTTTTCAGAATGACTGAATACTGAGTTTTTTGCTGTTGTACTTGGTTGTACTTAGCTGTGTTATAAAGAATAACTTTAATTTACTTATAGGTATGAGAAATCGAAAAATATAATCAGTGCTTTATCTACAAACAGTTTGCTAAACTAGTGAGCACAAATAATAAAATGCATTCGCGTCGCGCTTACATGTAAAACGAAAACATGCAAAAGCATTTGCTTGTTAAGTTTTATTTGATCCAGTTTTGCAGATATGGATTGTTTTAAATAGAGAAGTAGCTTATGAAAAATAGATGAAGGTAAATAATCAGCATCGTATCTTATTGATTAGTACGGCCTCAATCGACCTATATTTGTATTGCAAATATTGAAGTTGAAGTTTTCTTCTTCAACCCTACTAATATTATATAAATGCCAAGTAACTCTGTCTCCCTATATGGCTGTAACCTCTTTGCGCTTAAACCGCTGGTCCGATTCAGATGAAATTCGGTAATTTTTATTAATCATCATCAATATTCCACGTAGATAAAGTTGCGGGCTGAAGCTAGTTATAAATTTAAGGTTGGCTGACGTACTGATAGTTATAAAAAAACAAGTTTGTATCACATATGTTGTAAATTTAATAACTTGAATGCTATTGTATAAGTACCACTAAACGCAAGTAGCAAATATATATGAACTCGCAATCAATACTTATCAACAAGCTCTAATGTGAAGACCAGCCACACTTAATCACATGCCATATTTATTTATTGGCCTTAATAATATTATCACTTAAGGTCAATACTATATTAATACTAACTCTTTAATGGAAACTGGACCAACATAATCTAAAAAATAGCTAAGAGGTATATGTATTATATTTCTCAACTCCATTTATTTCAACCCAAAAATACCCGATTTAATATCATGAGGGGCAAACATAATCTTGTCAAAAGATTTCTTAACAAAATAGTATATCTGAGTTTGTTTAGGATCTATGTTAATAAGACAGATGATTTACGGGCCAAATCGAACAATGATTTAGATATTAACTAGATATGAAACAGAAACGATAACAAGATATTTAAGAAAGTCATGTCAAATTTGACATTTCCGCGATTCCGAATGTCCTCTTGAACGATCTCTTTAAGATTTGCTTAAGACATTACTTAGACATCTAATGGATATCTAATTGATATCACAAAACGTCACAATAATTGTAGCGTGAAATGACAATTAGTTTCCCGTAATCGAACTGCAAAAGATAACTAGTTGAGAACTAAACTATAACGTATCTATAAGATCTCGTATTGTTCTCGTATTGTTCTTGTATCCTAGTATTATCACGTTGTTCTAATTGACCGGTTAGTTTCTGATTTTGTTGTTTACGCGAGTTCGTTGATATATTCTTTGGTCTTATAACACGAACCTACTGCCAAAAAACCGCTGCCATACAATCGAAGTAACACTCATTTTCACCCTCGTAAGACCCACCATATAAAGTTTTTCAATTTTTATTTTAAACCTTATTCTATAAGTAAATTGGAACGAGTTTCGTTTGTTTTACAACGCAGTGAAACAAAAGAAATGCTACTCTATTTGTTTCATCAAAAGGTTCAAATTAGATTGCAATGAATATGTACATTTTAATGTACATTTAGACTCGCGAGGTAATGTATATCTATGTCTGGTACTAGTTTTCGAACATACGTCCAAAATGAGAGTGGTTTCCCTATGATTTCATTTCGTGTATTTCTTATTATCTCAATATTCAATAGACTTTATTTCAAGACTGGTGCTATATAAAGTGGGTCCAGATCTCTGTCAAATCTATTTTATTAATTTGATTGTGATTAATTTACTGGTAGGTATCAACTACTCAACCTTTCTTTAGTAGGAACCTTAATTCCACCAAATCAATAAAGTTAGAAACTAATTAACATCGAAACATCCGACAGATCTTCGGACACCCTTTCAGCTTTCAGTTTTATTGAAAGCCTCGCTTCATTATTATTCGTTTGTCGGGTAAAAACTCCCAAGTTGTTTTCGACTGATCGATAATGAGAAAATTACTGATTTCATTGTATCCAAATATTGAAGCGTAACCAAGGATCTAAAATTGTATTAATAGTATCTAAAATATTTAAATATAGGTACAAGAAAAAAGTAGTTAGTAGTACGTTTAATAACAAATAAAAATATGCACGAAAAACTATTTAATTCAAATGTTTGATCTCTTGGGGTCATATGGGGTATATCCACAAAAAAAAGCACTGATCTTGCGCCTTTAATTATTAGTTCTATAACCAAACCCATGATATTTTAGTATTGCGCTACATGCAATAATAACGTATGAATAATGTTTTTGAGAAAGCATATTAAAAGGTTTTCATGGTGTAGGAAGTTATTATTCATAAAACAAGGTCTAAAATCGGCTCTTGCGAGAAATGTTGATGGCTAGGCTTTTTTTTATTTTACAATCCGGAGTTGTATTATTTCCTTCATACAATTTGTTCCTTACGAGGTTTTGTGAATATAAGAAACTTTACTGCACTACCACTACCACTAAACATTATTTATTTTGTTTCAGATCGCCTACATATTGTTCTTATTGATGTTTACATATACAGTATTAGTCAGGATGAGTCATACGCCATCTTGGCCTGAGATTTATTCTATATGTTATATAATAACGTTTTTATGTGAGAAAGTAAGAGAAATCGTTACGTCCGAACCTGTTGCTATTAGGTGAGTGTTTATACTTAGGTAAATTTCATATCATAAAATGCATGTAATATATGTATTCGGCTGCCTAAAATATGCTATAGTCATTTCTATAAAATATAAACAGTAGTGGAACCAGAATAGTACCGTGTGAAATATATGTACATGTGTGTTATTTAAAATAAAAAAAATATGTTTACATCAATAAATATATTAATGTTTTCTTAAGTAAATTAAAATATTGAAATGAAACTAAACATCTCATACTATTAAATAAACATTATTGGACAATCTTACTGAAATCAACCTAGTCAAAAGCTTAGCACTACTAGAAAGATTACTTCGCCTCTCGAATTAAATTAATCTTTGAAATCATTCCGTAGACATAAGTTCAGCGTGTGGGCATGGAATATGTGGAACACGTACGACGCAGGCTTCATCATATTCTTCCTGGTGGGCTTGACGCTGAGGCTGCGCGTGAGCTCGATGGATGTCGGCCGCGTCATTTACTGCGTCGACATCATCTACTGGTACTTAAGGATATTGAACATATTAGGCGTAAATAAGTACTTAGGTAAGTCCTTCGTGCTATTTATTTTTCAAGTAGGTATATTCAGAGCCTCTTGTACAAATATTTAAATATAACATATTGACGCTGTACGTGAGTAATTGTGTGCTTGATGCACTACATGATATCTTTTGAAGGGAATCGCCGTTAAAATTTGTATAAATGCGGTTCTTTTGAATGTTTGGTGCCTACAAGTATAATATTTCCCAATGTTCAGTTTTGGGTAGTACAGAAAATGTGCAATATATGAGAATAAACAACTAAATCTAAATTGAAACATTAATTCTAAAGTGATCTCTTTGATTTTCAGGACCTTTAGTCACAATGATGGGTAAGATGGTGAAAAACATGATATACTTCGTGGTGCTATTATTGGTGGTGCTAATGTCATTTGGGGTCGCGCGGCAAGCGATACTCTACCCTGATAAGGAAGCCAGTTGGTACCTCATCAGAGAAGTAAGTAAAAACATGTTTAAACGAAATGTACACATTAGCTAGAACCAAAGCGAATATCTGTTTGTAAACCTTGTTGGAATAACTGGTGGTTTAACATTGTCAAAATTTGTCAGCCCTTTGGAACACATAAATTACGATGTTTTGTCTCCTTTATTAAGTAAAACGTACAACGGATGGTTGCTGTGATATGATATGATATCCAATGTAACTTTTATAGATGATCCATTAATTTAGACAACCATAATCTTTCGTGTGGCTTCATCACTATTGTTGACGTCTTCACTACATTTATCAACATTTTTGAACTCCATACTAACAAGCAGCATTACCCAACCACTAACATTTTCAGGTATTCTTTCAACCCTACTTCATGCTTTACGGCGAAGTATTCGCCGAACAAATGGCACCGCCTTGCGGCGGGCTAAACCAGCCGGAGTGTCGGGTGGGCCACTGGGTGCCCCCAGTGGTCATGAGCGTGTATCTCCTCATCGCGAACATTTTACTCGTTAACCTACTCATAGCGGTGTTCAATAATATCTTTATTGAAGTCAACGGTGTGTCGCACCAGGTTTGCGGCCAGTTTATCGTAGATGTTGATGTTATTGATGTTCGTTTTGCCTGTTGCGAGATTTGATTTACGCGGTTGGCAGGCTAATTTGAATCATCCATTGTTGGTAGTGTTTTAGCTTTGTTTAGTTTCACGATAATTTTATTTCGATCGAGCCAAACCACTGAACCCTATAATTTGTAATCTATACGTAGATCATTATTTTATAAAACTTAATGTAAGTTTTATTAATCCCCTCCACTTTTTTATTACATATTTTATTTTCAATTCTTTTTAGATATTCTTCCAACCATACTTCATGTTGTATGGCGAGGTGTTTGCCCCGGAGATCGATCCCCCGTGCGGCTTGGGCGTGGATATGGCCAAGTGCGTGACGGGCCGCTGGATCACGCCCATCGTCATGACGATTTACCTTCTCGTCGCAAATATTTTGCTCATCAACCTCCTTATTGCCGTCTTTAACAATATATTTAACGAAGTCAATGAAGTCTCGCATCAGGTTTTGTTTTTATTTTGCTTTATTATTTTTAGTTTTACTCTTTAGTGAATACTAATATGTCTATGTTTATAGCACATATCATCGATTGTAATTCCAAATAGATATGTTAAGTATTTTTTAACAGCAAAATTTTATTATTTAACCCTGAACTAACGTATAAGAGAATTATTGTCTTATTTTGCAAATTAAGTAGTGCTGCATGCATTTTCGTACGTTTAATTACCTTACTCTATGTCGTTCTTTATAAATTCGTGTTTTAATTAAAATACTAAAATATTAATCAATATAATTCAATAAAAATTTTAATCAATATAATGCAATTTTGCTGCAAAAACCAAACTTTACATTAAACTTTACAGGTATGGATGTTCCAAAGATTTACGGTAGTGATGGAATATGAACAAAAGCCAGTCCTGCCTCCGCCACTAATAATTTTTTGTCACATATACGCGACGTGTAAATGGGTGACGAGAAATGTCTCACACCAAAGGTTTCAGTACGATAATGGGCTGAAACTTTTCTTAGAGAAAGAAGATATGGAAAGATTGTATGATTTTGAAGAAGAGTGTGTTGAAGGTTATTTTAGGGAACAAGTAAGTATTAATAATAAATAATTATTGTCCATAGATACATACAATCATTGACTTGTAACAGTTTTTATAATCTTGAATATGATTCAAAAATGATATTAAAGATGAATCACGTTTTGCAGGAAGTTAAATTATCGAATTCTATGGAAGAAAGAGTGAGAAACACAACTGATAGGGTAGAACATATCACAACTAAAATGGAAGACTTAAATCAAAAAGCTAATTGCCAAATACAGTCAGTACAGGTAAGTTTAAGTAATTCTAATTGAGGAGCTTACTATTTTAGAATAAAATATTTTAGTGTACGGGTAAGGAACTCCTGAAAAAGGAAAATATTTTAGAACTACTCTGTATAAATTAACTAGAAAATTAACTATAATTCGACGACATAATTTTCAGAGCGTAGAGTTTAGGTTAAGAAAATTAGAAGACGTAGCAGAACAGACGATGAACCATTTAGCTGTAATACACCGGTTCATGGCCACACACCCGTCGTTGGTGAACCGAGGATCCACGGACACGCTGGGACCACCGCCTCCGACCTTCCAAGCTGTTAGTGCAAGACTGAGAACGACTAGCGACAGATCGGAGGTAAGCTTTCAACTATTTAATCATAAAAATCAATGCTACACAATGCGATGGCAAATATTAAATGCCTAAGGTTTTATTAAGTTCTAGTCCTATAACTTAAATAAGAAAACCAATGAATCCAAATTAGTGATACTATTCCGAAGATTAATTAGAGCAAGTAATAATCAATATTTTAAAATTTCTTTAAAATTGTTAAAACCAATTTTTCTAAATAATTATGGAGACTCACCAATCGTATTTGCCATCGCATGATGATATTTTTATACAGAGAAATATTTATTCACTTAATTGTTTGAATATAATACAATATAATACCTTTTGAAGAATGCTTTTCAGTGTTCATTTTACTAATGCAATGTTTTGTTATTCCGGCATGTCATTATTATAACTGTCGATGTGTTTTGTTATGCCCTACTAAACTATACATTTACATCATTCAATGTTTTGTAAATGTCATTGTGTTGGATTACCAAAGCTTTTTGTCAGTTATATGCATAAATCAATATTTACGTATGTGAACTCAGAACTATCTACGTTTTGGTAATCTTTCTGCGCTTATATATGCATATATGGTGATTTGAAAATGTTTAATTTGAAAATATGATTTTCTTGAAAGCATAAATTCCTGCTTGATCATAATTGTTATAGCGTTATCAATACTAAAATTGATGTTAAAGAAAAACTCAATCAAAATTCGTATTTCTACACAAATATTAAAGCAAAATTGGAGTCTTCCGTTTTCAAATCAACTCATACGCTCTCCATTGATGTGGCTAAACGTGGCAGGTGCTGTCGGACAGCGACACAGGCCCCACGCGCTTCGCCGTGCGCCCCGTGCAGGAGGAGGACGAACGATCGCAACCCTCCGATGTAAGCCCCAAATCTTACCCAATGTCCCAACGAATTCTGAATCAGTTATAACAAATAATTTGACACGCCTATTTCACCTCGCTGACACGTGTCGTTTGGCATTGACAATTCACCAAACACTGATGTTCAAACAACTAAACATTGCCAGAAATTGACAGGAAATGGTCAGTGTCAGGTGCAATTGTCAGCGTGGTGAAATAGCTAGGCGTCTCATAATCGCGACATTCGTTTGATCAAGATTTACATGTGCTGCGTTCAGCCTCTTTGTTATTGATATTGTTTCCAGAGGAGGTTTCCAGTCACAGCGTATCATGAATCATGAATCTTCTGCTAGTTTTATGGCTAGTTTTGTTCTGACTTACATATCATTGTTAATTACGCTTGATTAACAATGATAGGTACGTTTTTTTAAACGTATTGTATTCGTTAAGCGGTAAAAAACAACAAGTACAGTTTTAGTTCTCTAGATGAAACTTCATTCTCCACATCTTGAAAAACGTGTTCGTTGGGACGATTCTTATAGTGCCTATAGCAAATAGATGAGTAGCTCTGTACCTCTGTAATTCAAGCAAATATTAGAGCTTATGACAAAGAAAGCGAAATCCTTGAGAAACCCGTAAAAGCGCTTTGTGTCGTGTGAGACAGCACCATTTAAATGTATTCCATCATACTTGTGTTGTGTGACCTTATTTATTAGTAACTAGCTGTGCCCGCGGCTTCGCCTGCGTGGAATTCGGTCTGTGTCAGTAAGCGGCTAATTCACCCCTAATTTATCTCCCTGTCCCCTGGAGACAGAACTTAAAGTAAAGTCGACAGATGGATACGCTAGAGGACTGTAGTCCAGATAAAATATTTTACAATTAGGTACCTACCACCAAAGATACATATAACTCCGTAATAGATGGATACAGTCTAAGGAGAAAACATGCCTCGAAAATCACGAAAATTTGATTCTCGATCAGATGTCGCTACTACCTTTTGCCTACTCTCGTATAGAGGGCGTTGACGGTTTCGTTTGTTATTATTTAACAATTTTAACGCATATCAGTGAAAGAACATGGGTCAAAAGAATAAAAATAATTAATGCAAATAAAAAACTGTGGTTACAAAATTTACTATGACAGTGCTCTATAATATTATATCCTCATTGCTACCACTAAATAAAATTACACTCCAAAATGAATATTTTTTTGCCCTTATTCAAATTTTTGACGTGATTTAAACGGCATAGGGTAGTAGGTGTATATCGAACGATACAGTACCATTTTTGTATTTTAACGTCCTTGACTGTACCTATGCAAATCGGGTACCCTACATAATTCCGATATTTTTTATTCCGAATTTTAGAATGTCGAATTTTATCATTCCGATTTTTAAATGCTTGACCCATCAAAATTCCGACTGTCATAATTACGAATGATGAAAATCACGAAGATTTATATTTCCGAAAACCCAAAAACCCGAATATTGTAAATTCCGAACTACATAATTCCGATGGTGGCAAACACCGAATTTAACATTTACGATTTTCAAAATCACGAATTCGGAATTGCCCTTATTCCGAATTAACGTGATTCCTATTTTAAATATCCCAATTTTTAAATTTCCTTTTTTCTGGCAACAGTTCGTTTTCTTGGGGGTCGCAGTTCTAACCTAACCTAACCCACTTTTCTGGCAACAGTTCGATTTCTTGGGGGTCGCAATTCTAACCTAACCTAACCCACTTCTGGCAACAGTTCGTTTTCTTGGGGGTCGCAGTTCTAACCTAACCTAACCCACTTCTAGCAACAGTTCGGGTTCACAGGTTCGCAGTTCTGTCTAATTTATTTATGCCAAATTTTTATGCCAAAAATATTTAATGCCGAATTTAACATGATGCGGCACGACAGGTACCCGTAATAATTACTAAAACGTGAGTCTTCATTTCAATATCACGGATTTCATTTTTACGATCTTGTAAACAACCGAATTATTGAATACCGAATTATTATTTCCGATCGGACAATGATTTTTCGGAATTTAGGAATTCGGAAAAAAATATTTTCGGAAATGTGTAAAATCGGAACTTTAAGCTTTCTGTCAAGTGACAATCGGATTAAGTTTTCGGAAATAGCACATTCGTTATTTTATTCCATCGTGTTTTTAAAAATCGTAATTTTGATATTTCGGACTTATAAATAATCGGGATTATGAAAGTCGTGGTTATAAAAATCGGAAAAAGGTATTTCGGAATATTTGGGTGTTCCCATCAAAATCATGTCATCCAAATCGGTCCTCCAGTCAAATCAGTCTTAAGCATGACGCCGGCGGCGGGCAGCGTCTGCCCCTTTTTTTTTTGTTTTCGGAGTGGGAAATGCATCTGCCCCTACGACTTGTTGATGGTCATAGCGAAGCAGACGCTCACGGGGACCTGTAGGCGTTTGAAGCGGAACGGGAAGTTGCTCGGAATGAGGGGGATACGCGGGATGAACACGGCTTCTCCGGCGCCACACTCCGTCAGGATCTGCGCCTACATATGTATTACGTACGATGTATTTGGGATCACAATCGAACTCGCGCTGGCTTGCCGTTTCAGCCGAAAGCGAAGCGACCTGCCTGGCTAGAGCGCCACTGAGTCTATCACCGCGGTTTTTCTCACTCCTGAGGCCGTGCCCCTTGTGGCCGCAATGCATTGCGAGACTTTCGCGAAAGATTCGATTTTTTTCGGGAAGGCATGGTAACGCGTTTAAGTCCCAAATCGTTTGACATTTACTGAAAAATGTTTTTTTTTAAAGTACCCACCTTCGTGACCATTATTAAGAGGAAAGGGCACGGCCGCTTCTCCATGCAAACGCAGTCTCCATTTTTTTGGTTAAAGACTACCCTATGTTCTTCCACGGGACTCAAACTATCTCTATACCAAATTTTATCTAAATCGGTTTAGCGGTTTAAGCGTAAAGAGAAATTAAAAAAAGTTTTTTTCATATTTTTTGTGTTTTCACTCGGGAATAGTGTCATTTTGATATCATAAATAAATTCGGCATACCCGATTTATACAAAAACGATACCTAACTTGGCCTAGTAGCTAAAATGATATAGTTATCAAGATAAAGTTTTTAACCCCTTTTTCACCACCATGGGGGATGAATTTTTAAAAACGGTGAAAGCAATTTTCTTGCTTTTTAATATAATAACGTTTTGCAAAGTTTTAAGTTCCTAGCTTAAAATAAAATTTGCACCCCAAGACAAACTTTCATCCCCTTTTCAACCCCCTGAGGGGTTAAATTTCCAAAAACGTCAAAATTAGGTTTTTTTTAATCGTCTATCATACCTTTCTAAGAAGTTTCAAAGCATTTGTAATGGATTCAAACTTTCAACCCCCTTTACAGGGTTAGTTAGGGGACGAATTCTTGAAAACGCTAAAATCACTTTTCCTGTATTATAATAATATGCCCATTATACAAAGTTTCAAGTACCGCACTAAAAAAAAATGATTTCCATACAAACTTTCAACCTCTATTTCACCTCCTTAGGGGATGAATTTTCAAAAAAGCTGAAATTAGTTTTCTTGTATTTCAATAATATATCTTCTTACGAAGTTTCAAATTGCTAGCTTAAAATAAATCTTGAACCCCATACAAACTTTCATCCCCTTTTTAACCCCCTTAGGGGTAAAATTTCTCAAATTTTTATAGCCTAAAACCTGGCCGTTGATTTTTTCGACAGATTAGTAAAGTTTGCATCAAAATCCGTTCAGCCGTTTTCATTAGTTGCGCGGTCAAATAAACAGACAAACAGACAAACAGATAAACAGACAAAAATTCTAAAAACTGTTGGAATGTGTTCTGTTATCGATTCTAAGTATCCCCAGCCAATTTTTTTTCGAATATCTTCCATGTACAGACTTTCGACCCTCTTCCGCTTTATTATATGTATAGATGTATAGATTACTGCGCTTGTCCTCATGTCCATTAGCTTTTCAATCTGTCTTCATAACCGCTAATTATTATTTTTGATTACAGACATTACAACCGACGGTAACAAAATTATTTAGTGTACATTTTTCATCTTCTTGCTATAAAGGCATTTTATTTATCATATTTATTTAAAAAAAATGTATAACTATTTGACACTACATTTAGCTGCTTTCAAATGATTTTCTATACTCACACGTTATTACTTCTGAAAAGCTTTTCGATAATGTAAATACTTACTTACTGGCGCTACCACGATCAACAGTACTCTGTGTGACGTCTCGAGCTTAAATAAACAAAAAAATAGTTTTTAATGTGTTTTTGACTTTAAAGTGTGTTCAAAATGACAACAATGGACCAATTCGCAACAACAAGTGTTATTTATAAGAACTGATCAATAGATAAAATGAAAACGGTTCATAAAATTTAGGCAGTGACTAAGTGTTTTTGAGTGACAATATCAAGAGTTCGTGGATTTTTGTGACTAAATTCATAACATATACATTACTAAAGTGTCAATAATAAGAAAAAAAACGGAAGAATAACTATTTTTGGAGGTACATACAGCATAATCTCTAAATTAAGGCAAAAAAATAACAGTTTGTTCGACTCGCCTACAAATATTGAAGACAGCGCCATCTATGATAAAATAGCGTTACCACGTGGATCAAGGTTGTGATCGAAGGCAAAGAGACATCTTAGTACACGGAATCCATTAAAGAGGGCGCTAACATTAAATAACGATCTATTTATATTATAGCACCATGTCCACAAAAACCGTCAAAGTTTTGAGTTCCAGAAAATCATTGACTAAAATTATTTGCAAAAAATGCAAAACGACTATTACCACAAAGGAATTTTTAAAATGTTCTAAGTGTAAACATACATACCATCGGAAATGTACCACTAATGTTAGCTCCAAGAGGTTTTTACTTATGACAATTAAAAATAAACAGACATGGAAATGTAGCAACTGTGTAACAAACCTAAACACAGCAACTAAGAGTGTGACATCTGAGTCCCATACTCTTGAATCGTCAAGCAAAGTAAATGATGACTCTTCACAACTAACACCTACCTCAATACATAGTGATTTACCACCCAAAACGTCATGTACAGCTGACGTACGTGAAAATAGTCAAATTTCGCAGTCTACAGAGCGGCAGAGCGACGAGAGTCAACGCCTCCAACAGCAAAATAGCGGAATACGGGGAGAGCCGGGAGAGGTGAAACCGCTTGACGAAAATCAGCCCACTGAGAAGCAACATACTTCAGAGCAAAACCACTCGAAACAATTTGAAGAGGAGCAGCGCAAAGTTGAACATGGCGAGGAGCAGCGCGACGAGGACCCATGTGTCGACAATCAGTGCAGTGTGGAACAGTATGCAATAGGTACTAACTTGTGTGAGACACAAGAGTCTCCTAAACGCGTTAACACCTCGAAAGCATTGGAAGAGAGCTCCTGCGATAGCAAAATAAATACCGGTATCGACTATGTCACAAAACGAAAGGCTAGGAAATCTTACCATATTTCGGACGAAAATCTTGATATATCTACAGTCACGGACGACTCGGACTCTATGTCAATATCAAGTAGTATACATAGTATACAGGAACAGTTAAGTCTGCCCAATATACCCGATTTGAATAGTTCTGAAATAGTGAGCTTGCAGTCTGCAAACCAGCAATTAACGATACAGCTACTAAGCGCTCACGAAGAAATTGCTCGCTTAAATAGTGACATTACTAAACTAAAAAATACACTTGACAATTGCTATATCAAAATAAATACTTATCGCAAAATATTAAATGAAAATACACCTAATAATTCAATTTCAACCGTAAGAGGTAAGAAAAAGAAGAAAACCGCTAGCAAGACTAAATCCCGAAACTCTATATTACCTCTACCCACGAAATTACATATAAGTAGCACGCCAATCTCGGACTTAGCCCAAAAAGAACTTTCGACGCCTGCGAATTCCAAGAAACGGACTACAACACCGGAGGCTAATTCTTCAAAAAGTATATCGTCATCACTCACAATAGAAACGACGGAACATATAGCAAGGCCGAAACTTTGCCTAATAAGTACTAACAAAAGAAACAAAATACTGCAAGTGGCACAGAATGCACTTTCAAACACTTTAGAAATATGTCATTACTTAATGCCCAATTGTGGAATTACAGAATTGTTTCGTGACATTAACAAAAAAACCATAAACTTCACGAAACAGGATTATTGCATCATCTACATCGGGGAAGAAGACTTTAAGGAAACTAAAGATTACCAGGGTTTAGTGAACATTATAAGAAATACTTTATCAAAATTAGACTACACAAACTTCATCATATGTTTACCTACATACAAGTGTAAAAATACAGGTATTATGTTAAATTGGAGGATTGAAACTTTTAATAATTTACTTTATTGTGATAACTTAAAATACGAGTACTCATTTTTGCTTGACTCAAATCTCGAACTGTCATTTGAGTACGATATGTTTAGCAGAGCGTCTGGATTTGTAAATAACAACGGTGTAAAACAGATATTTCAAGGTATCAAGAAAATTATCTTGTATATAGAGCAATTTAACAAGTTCAACCAACCGGAACAAAAAGTTCTTTTCTCGCCCAAAAAATATAATATAGGTGCACAGACTGACCCCTCGTCTCCTGTAACAAATGACCCTAATATAGCAACGCACTCTCATTCCTTTCGTGCCTAAAACAAAATTAAAAACTACAAAAGCTCACCACGATTATACTACAAGTTTCCAGTTATTACACCAGAATATAGCTAGTGTCTTAAAAAAACAGGATGAGCTAGAAATTGTTTTGGAAGAATATTCCGCAAAAAAAGAGCCTATTAATATCCTATGCCTAACTGAAACTTTTCTTAAAAAAGGAATGGAACAAAACGTTTGCATTAACAAATACAAAATGGCGGCTTTTTTCTCGCGCCTCCGTGAAAGAAGAGGCGGTTCATGCATTTTGCTTAAAAATGAATTAGATTATAAAACATTAAATATTTGCGCTCAAATTGCAGAAAACTATGTATTTGAATGTTGTGGAATACAGATAGAGCAAACGGGACTGATTGTTATCTGTATATACAGGACTCCCTCTTCGAATGTACTGGTATTCTTAGAAAAACTAAATTATCTGCTTTCCAAAATAAATAAAAAACAAAGCAAAATTATCTTGTGTGGAGACTGGAATATTAACATACTCAAAACTGATAAGATAAGTCAAGAATTAATTAGCATTTTGGAATCAAATAATTTTAAAATTCATACCGCTGCACCGACGCGACAATCGTCGTGTATAGACCTCGTTGCCAGCAACATGGCGCAGGTATTGAGTCGAAATGACCATTTAGGCTTGTCGGATCATAATACAGGACAGTTTGTCTCATTTGATGTAGGGAAACTAAAATATCTTAGAAACTGGTACGAATATAGGCGAGACTTTAGTGTGGAAAATACACAGAAATTCTTCAATGCTATACATTCTTTATCTTTTCATAATTTATTTACTAATAATGAGATAAATGCAGCATTCAATGAGTTCCATGATTTACTAATCCTGTTTTTTGAATTATATTTTCCGAAAATTAAGGTGAGAATTACTCAAAAGACTAAAAACTCGCCATGGATAACGAAAGGGATACGGAAATGCTGCAAACAAAAGCGCTGTCTCTATCTCTCTTACAGGAAATCAACTGCAAGTGATAAGTCACTTTGTAAAAGACTTTACATTAACTACTCAAAAACGCTACGACGTTGCATTAATAAAGCTCAACGCATGGTCAACAAAAAGACCATTAAAACCGCTAGAAACAAATGTAGAGCAACGTGGTCAGTAATTCATCGAAATATTAACACCAAGGGATTTACAAAACAGGTTGACCAAATATACAACAATGGAAAATTCATAGATGACCCCCTAGAACTAGCGGAAGCATTTAATAATTTTTTCATAGACCTTACTTGTAAAAATAATACGACTACAGCGCCTCTACACAGTTCTCATAAATACAACCAAATAAACTCTATGTATTTAACTCCCGTATCGGAAAATGAGGTGTTAAACATTATTTTTTCACTAAATAACACAAATTCAGTTGGATATGACTTTATAAGCACCAAATTATTAAAATTATGCGCTCAAAAGTTAGCTATTCCTCTGACGTATCTAATTAATCTCTCTATCACCACAGGTATATTTCCGGATCGTCTTAAATACTCGATAGTTAAGCCAATATACAAAAAAGGTAACGCTCTAGACATGAATAACTATAGACCTATCACTCTTATCCCAATAATTTCAAAGGTGTTCGAAAAAGTGATTGCTAAAAGATTATATGATTTCCTACAAAAAAACAAACTACTAAGCACGGATCAGTTCGGATTTCAGTCAGGTAAATCGACGTCTCTGGCTAGTTTTTCTTTAGTTAAATATGTTACAGAGTGTCTTGATCGTAAAGAACCTGTTATAGCATTATTTTTAGACATGTCTAAAGCATTTGATTTTGTAAACCATAAAACGCTTCTCAATAAACTTTACGATTATGGCATTAGAGGGAAAGCCCATGACTGGCTTACTGGCTACCTAAGTGATAGGAGGCAGTGTACAGAAGTATCTAAAGTAGTTAATGACGAAAAAGTCTGTGTCATGTCTGAATATAAACTTAATCGACGAGGAGTTCCTCAAGGAAGCATTTTAGGACCATTATTGTTTCTTTTATATATCAATGACCTTCCCGATGTAACAACACACAAATGTATATTATTTGCCGACGACACGACTTTATTGTTTAAATGTACGAACGTGGATACCTTTGAAAATGAGATAAACGAAACCATTAGAACCATAGTAAATTGGCTGAATATACATGATCTTAAAATTAATATTAGTAAAACCAAAGCTGTACAATTTAGAACAAATAAGAGCCAAGCATTATCTTTAAATGTAATGTACAATAATGTTAAAGTAGAAATGGTTAATTCTACTGTCTTTTTGGGATTAACTCTTGACGAACACTGTAACTGGAAAAAACATATTGACCTTGTATGCACTAAAGTAAACCGATTTGTGTACGCACTCAAACGGCTAAAACAAGTCGCATCCCTAGAAACAGCTTTAAACGCCTATCATAGCTATGTGTCATCTGTGTTACGATATGGCGTTATAATCTGGGGTAACTCTGTTGACATTGATAGAGCATTCAAAGCCCAAAAAAAGTGCGTCAGAGCATTATGCGGTATTGGTACAAGACAATCGTGTAAGCCCATGTTTAAAAAACTTAAAATTCTTCCTTTGGCATGTATATATATAGCAGAAATATGCATTTTTGTAAAAAAACATTACGAATACTTTACTTTTATAGCTCAAGTAAATCCAAATGCTAGAGCTTATCGATTGAACCAACTTCTTAGTACAAAAAACAATTTGGCTCTTTATCGAAATAATGTAGATGGGATGACATACACAATATATAATAAACTGCCACAATCGTTAAGAGACATGCCATTTATTAAATTTAGACGTGCAATTATAATATTTTTAAGCGAGCACAATTTTTATAGCGTTAAGGAATATTTAAATGTAGATTTTTATTAATCTTGTGACATTTTATTATTTATTAATTCGCCTATTCTTGGCTCTAATTTAAATTTGTAAATGTAAATGTTTAATAAATTATTGTAATTGATTGTGTAAATATGTAATATAATGTTAATAGGTTTTAAGTTTTAAATTATTTTGCATGCCTACTATTATAAGGTATTGACATTATCTGGACATAATACTTTTGACTCTACCATCTTATCTGTACATAATGTTAAGCAAATAAACGCATTTCATTTCATTTCATTTCATTTCATTTCATTTACTGTGTTTAATACTTCAGCTATAATGGCCTTTATAAATTTTGCATCCGTTATGTAAAATAGTAGACTCTTTTTCAACTTTATTCAAGAAGCCCTGGAGATCGCGATGATTCAAATAGATTGTCCTCCTTAGTTAACACCAAAATCACCTGTGCACCAGGACGAGATGCCCCAATCTGGGCCAGAAGCCCCGGGCCCAGGAGAGAAGGACCGCGATGGAGACTCCTCGTCCACGTCCTCGAGAGGCAGTGGTGCTGGACCGGAGATCACCGTCATCAGACAGCAACCGCCCACACCGGCACGACAGAGGAGTTCGGAAAGCAATAGGACTGAACCTAGTGAGGATAAAAAAGGTAAATATAGGACTAGGTCGCAAAATTACAGAAAAAATTGCTATGTGAAAACTTGTGCGTACCAATTTCCTTTAGGATGTTGGTTATTTAATGTTACCTGTAGATAAAATAGAAAAGCACACTAACTTTTAGCTTTTACATCTTTTAAAGATTACACATTTAGGTACACCCAGCTGCCAAAGTGCATACCCACTTTTGATGGTCGCTGTTCACTTCAAATCGCAAACGACGCAATCAAATTGCAAGCGTTTGTATGTCATTCAATTTTTATTCGTGTCAGCTTATAGAATATTTTCGTCAATAAAACTTATATTTGCCTGTACAGTTCCATCGATAACTGATGATGCGTTCTTGGAAGTGAACGACACGCCAGCAGACCTCGCCAGCCTTCGGCCTAGAGCCAACACAGCGGGAACCAGGAGAACAGCTAACGCTAGACGGTATGTATTTTAGTAATCTTCACTGTTTTCCAATTATGCTATTACATGCTGCTCGACAAATAGAATCTGACTCAATTATCATCACAGTCCGTGCGTTTCACAAATTTCTTAATATTATAATTTATAACTTAAGTCCAACTTCGGATAATCCACTCGCCACTTATGTGATGTACTAATTAAATTCTAGGTTTACCAAGAGCATTCTGTTTATATTCACTGTAGTGTTATTGATGGTAGCAATTTGCAATGAAAATATGGAATATTAATTTTCACAACTAGAATAGCAAACAATCTAAATCACAATGCAATGGACAACACTCTTGACCTTTCGTATTGTGTACCTATGTTATCGTAAACTATACGTACTTAAATAAAGGTTTTCTTACCAATATTTATATCAGCCAATGCAATAAAAGTAAGATGGAGTCAAATGCAAAATTATACATAAACATCGATGCGTATTTTTTTTTAAATATATACTACTATCATGATATTAATTTCTGTCCGTTCCCATAAAATAATATTTGAGCGATAGAGACCGACCGATATTAATATCATGTTGTAAAATATTTTGGAAATCTGAATATGCTTCGATTGTAGGGTCTCACTGGGCTACTTTTGCTATAAGTCTAGTCACATCGTAGCGTCTGTCATTACCATCAGCATGAGAATCGGCTGTATCATTATTTCGTTCACCTACTTTCAGAGTTAATTGTACCGTTACTTTTCTTTTACTCATGAAATTGGCAACAACTTTATTGATTTGATTGCAAAAATTACCATCACCATGGTTGTTTTAATTTTATTTTTTGTTACTTGCATCTGTTAGGAGACGGTTATGGAAACAGTAAGTCAAATAGACTCATTTGGCGATTGGCTTAGCTTGTAACTAGCGATGTAGTTAGTTGTAGTGCCTTGTACATTATACTGTTTAAACATAAATAATTCACAATAGATTATAGCTTACACACACTGTCACTTAACTGCTAACAAACTGCACAGTTTTTCGTCACTCATACTTGCGAGATGTCTCTACATGTTGTCATTTTTTTAATGAAATCATACATATCTGTCGTAATTTGCTCTTGCTGCCGTACATTAGCATAATTTCAGAGGAAAGATTTTTCAAGGTTTGGTTTAAATACGATTGTTATGTTTCTTCGGTATGTCGACACATTTTGTGTATATCTGAACATAATACCACCATGCATTTGCACAAAAACGTGTATCAGCCTTCGATTTCCTCTTATTGTTGTTTGCAACATGTATTTGTATTTTTGCGTGCTGCCAGCTAATTTTACTATAAAATTCAAAGGTAAGCTGTACGACATCTTCTAAAAACAGTACTTCAAATACTTAACGTACTGCGTTCAGATATGAGATTTATTCAGATCAAAAGTACACCAATTCTTTAAATACTAATTTTATCTGTCTTTTACTCCTTCAATTGCCCACACTTTCTGAAACACTTATCTTTTACATGCACATACTACATTTACTAATCTAACAAATCCGTTTTGACTCGTTTATATCAACTGCTGATGTGGTCACCAGGCGTTCGGAAGGTGGCAACGACTGCGGCATGGGAGGGCACTACTCGACGCAGCATCTGGCTCCGAGGCGACAGCACAGCCAGACACATTCAGAGCCTGACAACTCGGGGGTTGACGCTGGCTCCCTTCATAACTCTGTCACTGGCAAGTCAAGCTAAAAGAACTTCAGGGATAGTCAACAGTTGCTTTCGTTACTTGTTAAGCCTAACTAGTATTTAATATATTAAATTCTTTTTATTTGATATCCTACTTTATAGTAAGCAGAACTACAACCAAGTGGGATAACTCGATAGTAAAATACCCATCGAATCTCCCTCTCGTATTTATTGTTTGTCAAAGGACTGTCTCATTTCAAACATAGACAGAGAGAATCATACTATCTTTCTTACACTAATACTAGCACCCAAAAGAAAAGGATGAGTATAGTTTTTTTGTTCTTATTTACTGCCAATTTGGTTTGACCAACTATAGTATCCTCGACACTATTCGCAATAATAATAAACATGCGAAAATAACACCAATTTGTAAAAACCAAACAAGCTCTCATTCTTTGACTGAATAAGTTTTAAATCCGAATCTAATCCAAAACCAAATTTGAAATCGATTTAATTGTACTCCGTATTTCCACAGGCCAGCAGTCCGGCTGGGAAGCGACCGGCGGCGCCACCGGCATGGGTTCAGGCCGGGCTCGGGTCGGCGGCGCACCGAGATCTCTCCTTCTTGCCATGCACGAGTACACCAGCATCACCGACGAGCTGGAGACCGTGTATGGGCTGTTCTCCCCGCCGCATACGCCGAGGTAAATTCTTCTTATCCAGGCCGAGCTCGGAGGTCGATGCTGCTGGCCAATCCGGCCATGCACGAGTACACCACCATTACTGACGAAATGGAGACCGAGTATGGGCTGTTCTCCCCGCCGCATACGCCGAGGTAAGGTCTACTTTGTTGTATAATCCATTAATGCCGATTAGTAGGTATACGTAATAACCCTTGTGTTTGTCTCACTAGAACCCCCATCACATCTCGCCTGCTGTCGCCCGCGAGAGCCGCCTCGCCCTCCGTCCGCCGGCGCCACGCCAGCGAAATGTCCAACCCGGAATTCGCCCTCTACATGGAGAAGGAGCATCTGCGCGGCGCCGAAGAAGATGACTACATCATTATGGAGAACCTCATTCAGCGACGGTAAGTCTGGTGACGGTATACGTGTTCATTGGCTTTCCTTACATTTGTGAAGTTTTATGTGCTTGAATAGTTTTCACTTCAATTTAAGCTTCTAGGTGATGAAAAAATCTATAGAACAGTTTTTATGGCAGTTTTTGGCATGGTAACCATTAAGTCATCAAAAAAAAGCAGGAGGTTATCAATTCGACTGTATGTTTTTGAATTGTTATAAAAATATATATCAAATCCGTGATGCCATGAACTATCAAAAACTAAGCAGACCAAGCGTTTAGGATTCTGGCAACAGGCTGATTGCTTTGAGCACCCGCAGCGGCTTCGCAACCATCATTGTGACTCGTCCAATCATGATAGCGAAGTGAAACTACAACCGAAACTCTAACTACCTTAGCCTAGAAATCGAGTCTGTGCTGCACAGATACGAGGAGGAGGCGGAGGGGGAGGGGGAGGGCGAGGTCAGTGGGATCAGCATCAGCGTGTGCGTGAACACGAGCGGGGAGGAGCAGCCGGGGGCACCGCCGCAGTCGACCACGCTACTGACGGTCAATGACCGCCGGTTGCCGCATCAGAGGTATGTTAGTCGAGGTATAGAGAAGGCTATTTTACTAGATCCTAGCTTAAACCTTTGCAAAGAGCTGTGGCTGCACCTACGCCACTAATATGCAAGTTGCGGAAAGACTCCAAAAAGTTAGAAAAGGTCTTTAAAACTGGGAAATTTATAAAATAATAATGGTTATTGACCCATATTCCTGACAACTTTTGTATCTATGCATATAAAATGCATTTTTTTTTACATTCCTCGTTAAATACGTTCTCAGCGTAGCTACTTCGGTCTAAAATCATAATAGCCTTCTCAACAAATCGTTTAGTGACAACCAAAACTCACTAATTACCACCACAAGTTCATAGCCACAGTGAATTATATTAGTACTAAAATAACGTTGATTTTTGTTTAATTCGTTTTTAGTGAGTTTTGGTTGTCACCTGACGAAATTATCCCAATAGAAATATTCGATAGTTATTCATGTGCTACTGCATATCATGTAGAAAAACACATACAACAGCAATAGGTAGATAGCAGTGCATGATTCAAGCAAGTCTCAATTGCATCTCATAAATCAGAAGAAAAAATAAGCTACTTTCAACACACATAGAGTCGGTCCTAGCTAATTCCGCACAGAGACAGAGTAAACAAGTGTCACCATACATTTCTATGAGAATATTACATCTGCTGAATGCCGGATGACTTGTGGGCCAAGTTAACCACGGAGTGGGAGCCCCACGAGTCTAACCGGGAATCCGGCAGACCTCGTCGGCGATGGCGGGATAACTTGGACTCCTTCTTGACAGGCTGGCCAGATATAGCATTAAACAGAGACGAGTGGAAAAAGAGGGGGGAGGCCATTGCCCAGCAGTGGGACACAGTGGGCTCTGAATAAATAAATAAAAAATAGATGGACTCTAGTATGCGACATGGTGACAATTTGGTTGCCAAATCAACTTTTTTTCACGATTCTAATTGCGGCCCCCGTGAATCGCATAGTCGGTTAACAATTTGACATCTTATAAACATTCTGCGATAAACCGTCCAGGTTTTAAAAATAACTGACTAACTTGTATAGATTTTGTACACGATTAACATTTGTATCAATGTGTAGACATTCTCTGAGGAGATCATCAGCCATCGACACCAGGGAGCTGCCGAGCCCGTTGCAGCCGCTGCTTGGAGACGATGCTTGCGGAGAAGTGCTGCTACCCGTGCCGAGGCAACCTTCAGGTAAAAAAGTTGACTTATGTAGTCCTTGGTTCCTTGGAGCTTGGGACGGATGTTGGTGTGGGATGCTACCTGCTTAATGCGTAGACACACTGGCACCGTCCCACCTCCAACGGACTAATGTAAAAGCGGGCGGAGCGGCGGAAAGTGCCGAAATTTTAAAACGTAATAAATATAAGAGCCTCGGTAAAGAGTATCATTTAGTTCCATTTGGAGTTGAAACTCTAGGTCCATTGGTTCCCAGCGCGCACAAGTTGTTTGAAGAAATCGCGAAGCGTCTGGTTGACGTAACTGGTGACCGAAGAGCTGGCGGCTTCCTCGCATTCGATACAACGGGGAAATGCCGCCAGTATCCTTGGTACAATGCCTCAAGGGCCTATTTTAGATTTAAGCTAGTTATTAATTTCGTTTACGCAGTACCACTGTATCTTGTATGTAATAACTACTAGGTTTACCTGAACTATAATTACTACCTACGTATAGAATACGTCATTACTGTCATGAGTTGTTGACGGCCGACAATATACTCGTATTATAAACTCTGGAAGCGGAGCGTGAATCTCGCTACTTAAACGCGTAAACGCCATGAATTTTATGGCTCTTACGACGTTTTGGTCTCGTTGTACAGGTTGCGATTGCGACAATTTCATTGTTTGTTATGGCTTCTCTATCCTAATATTAACTCAATGCAGGTAAACCACATTGCTTTGCCTGTGTCTACATGAGCAATAATCTCTTTCATTGTTTGGGTTTTGTTATGTTTCAAGGTAAGCTAAAAAAGATTTTTTTTAACAACCTAAACTCAAAAATCTAACCTATTCTAGTTTCAAGATGCCAAGGCCCCATAATTTATTGGTTTTGAAGAAATATGCATTTCGAATGAAACAGTAAAGTTTACGTTAGTTGGAGAAAAATATCTCGGAACATCGTTAGGTTGCCTAATGTGAGCTATGTTTACAAGAAAAAAAACCAGAATTCGTATTTTGTCAGAATTTACTGCATATCATAGGCAGTTTATGTAGTTTTTTATAGTGTTAACATAAATTCAACAATAAATAAAATAGCAATGAAATTAATGTCTTCTAGTTTAGATGAATGGGAGTGATCGTTTGCGCTCGTTTTACACCTTTCATTTGATGTATTGGGACCCCAGCGATCCATTAACCAATTGTTTTCGTTCTATCCATCTTTGGCGCGGCTATATAATGACGACTTACTTGTCTACCTTTGGGTTAAAGGACTTATCCAGGTCATATTTGTTAAAAAATAGACTTTTTCTCAAAAATGGACGGCAAAGTCGACGTTGCCGGTTAAAAAATAGGTCGCGAAGTGTGTAGTTTATGGTCAGTTAAAAAAATTAAAAAGTTAAAAACATTGCAGTCTCGATTTCGGGACTGCAATGTTGCATACAAATTCCATTATTTGTCGAGTTCCAAACTTTTTAAAAGTTGAAGTGGCCATATCAAATGAAGGCATAGGTCCATTAAACAGCCAAACAGATGATCAGTACTTATTATTATAATGTTGGTACCGCGACTATTTAGGTGTCTCAAATAGGTTGCCGTATTTTCAGCAGAAAAATACGCTTCTATTTTTAATTTAAAAAATAAAACGGCGGCAAAGCAAATCTTTTTACTTTTTTCTGAGAAAATATATACATAAGAACGTTGCTTCTGTAAAATAGTTCTATTATATTTGTATTTATTGCACCATTTTTGAGAAAAGCACTATATATGACTCGGCTGGAAGGCTACTTGCTGGCTTCGGAATCAATTAAACGGACGACCTTGGGAGAATCCTCAGCCAGCAAGTAGCTACTTCCGAGCCTCGACAATAATGTACTATTATACCCTGGCAAGGATAAAATAATTTTAGTTTGGAACTTATTTTCATTTATATACCTACCTATTTAATATAAATAAAATAATTTACATTACTTAAGTTTTGAAATGATTTGTCGCGTAAGGCCTTCGCCTTGAAAAGAATATTGTTCATATAAAGAATAAGAAATATTTATTAGCACAAAAAGAACATAATACATAAATTCGTTTGAACGAACAGAATTGACAGAATCGTGCTAAAGGTCCTCACAGCTTAATGTCCCGAAGTGAATCCTAGGACACACTACGTGACGATGATTTTCAGTGAAGCCTGGTAAAACTAAAACTAGAACTTAGACATAAGAATTAGCCAGATTTTTGTGATTATGGCTGAACATAAAGCATTTTTTTTGACTATGATAGTTTGCTAAAGACATTTTTGCTCATCTCCAGGTGACACCAACGCATCCAGCGACATGTCTCTTTCGCACATGGTGAGCGAGAACCTGCCGCCGCGGCCGTCCATCGTGCTGGACTCGTCGCAACTGCCACGCCAGCGGTCCGCCGAGCAACCGCAGCCGCAGCCGCCGGGGCCCGCGCGGCCTGAGACCATGTGCTAGATGGTGAGGGTTCAAACCGAGCGGACGCTTGAACGTCCAGCGGCCTCCATAATTACTGAACAAATGCAAACTAATGTAACTGGAAGCTCGGCGCTACGCTGCGCGCCCGTACGGGCACGGCGTGTTGTCCATGATGGACTCGCCATAGTTGCGTCAGCTATGTCTAAAGTCTAAACATCCAACGTACATATGCTAAAGCGGGCGTGTATAGTGGCGTCGTACTGAACTTATCGCAGCTGCTTCTAGCACCACAGACCGCGATTTGTCGCGCGTGACTCCATATATAAGTATATACATATATATAGAAATAAATAAACTTACAGTGCTCACTCCATACATAGATAAAAATCAATTTATAATAAGTTTAAGCGAGTTTTGCGTAAACTTATTTGTAATAAGATTTAAGCTTAATAAGTAGGCATTCACTTTTGAGCGAGCTTTAAACTTATTTCCCATATCCCCCATAAAACTTATTATTTATTAATTATATATGGAGCTCCACTAGCTTACATATTTCACTATCTATCTAGCACGACTTCGTGTATGGAGTTGCGCGTGACAACAAGTCATACTAAGCTAAGCAGTCTGGTGTCGTAGGTAGTTAGCGTGTTAGCGTTTTGTGCAGTTACAGGCACAGCTGCCAGAACCATAGCCGCCGTAACGTAACAGCAGCCAGCAAGCAGCATAAAGACTACTTTTCTTCATAGTCAGCAACAGCGAAAGTGACGAAATATATCGCAACACATTCTTATTGTAATGGTAACTAAGGTGTACCTATTGAAATGCAACCGTTTTGTCTGGTGACACAAACCGACCCGTGACCCGTGATTTTTACTTACCTATATTGATGTATAATCTTGTTTTTGTTTCTTCAGATCGCCATCCTGAACACAACAATGCACCAATCATCAAAAGAGACCCGGAATTACCAGCTTATAAAAAATATTGGAGAAAATTGCGCAAAAGTACTAATCTAATCATAATAATAGAACACCAAAAATTACTGTTAGTATTAAAATTACATTTTTGAGAGGTTTTCCATTTAGGGCCTCGTCGAAACCCCTTTTTCGGCGTTGAGCCATTCGATGTACTTACTCTTGACTGTCTGTCCCGTGTGATCTAGTATTAGACTGAAACTAACACTATTCTAAATAAAACCATATCCTTTGTAACAGTGGCGTAGCTAGGCGTGGGCGAAATGGGACGTCGGCCTCGCGCTTGCACAGTGAAAGACAAGGGCCTCACAGATGCGATTTCGCCCACGGCTAGATTAGTTCACGCTACGCCACTGCTTTGTAAACTTTACTAATTGTTAGCACGTTTAAAACTAGCTCGCTGTACATTTGCTAAGCTCCTGATTTGAAACCATGAATGGTCCGAAAAGCTTTGTTCGTCGTTCAAAATCTGCACGCAAGGGCTTACTTTAACCGCTAGCGTCGAATTTTGTGCGCAGGTTTTGAAAAATAAATTATATAATCAATTTCATATAATAAATAACGTTTCAATTTTTACCTGCGGTGGTGAGGTGAAAATGAACTGTGTTGCGCTCGGCAGCTAAATTGTTTCGCGTGGCGCTTTCAAAGCAGTGGCGTAGCTAGGCGTTGGCGAACTCGCCCTATGCCTGGCACTTGAGGGGGCCCTGCGGGAGGCAGCCCTTTTTATTTTATTACATTGAATTAATTGACAAAAAAGTGCCCGCGCTTTAATTCCCGTTACGCCACTATTTCAATGTGAGCACTAGCGCCAAACAACTTTGCAGCCTTGTGTAAAGGAATTATATTCTAATTAATAATCGTTACTTAAATAATAATATAGTGTACAGACTGTACAGGCGACGTAGTAAGAACTGAATGAAATATTTTCGACAATACATTCGTGTACGCGTACGAATATGGAACTGAGAGTAGCCTAGGATAGGTAAATACATATTCCGGGGCAATAGAATATGATAATTGTATTTAATTTTTGACTACGGCAACGCTGGAATTGATCCTGCCAATATGAATAGCTTATTTAAATATTTGCACGGGCTATATGGCCAATATGTTGATAAGTGTCAAACTGAATAAAATTAGGATCCATTACTCTCTGAACATGTTATAAACAAAACAATTAAATAAATAGTATTTTACGCAGCCGCGATATCTTCATACTCGTACGCGCCCCGGCCGCCGGGGCCCGGCGGGTTGGTCAAGGACACCTTCTCGTAACTCATGAGGCCCTAGCTGGTACTTGCTCTTTGCTAAATTCAACTTTTAGACATTTCTCGATTTTGGCCAACGTAGCCTATGGAGACTAACAAGCAACGCTAAGCGGTTTTTGTAGTCTTTGGATGTTGCTATATTATGGGTGTCACATGCGCATTTCTGACTTATGAACTTTATGAAGGCTATGAAGTAATTGTTTCGAGTATACAGCCTAAAATAAATAATTAATTTGAGCTATCGTTTTGTTTCTTCCTCTTGACCGCGGCGAGCTGTGATTGGTCCATTTCGTTATAGTTGACTAAAACCGTTTCGAAATGAATATTATAAGTTGGGAGCCCATACATGAAAAGTACCCAATGAAAAATATTTCATAAAATAATTTGATTTGTTCCCTAGTTGAATTACAGTTTGGTATACGAAATCTTAATTCAACCATTACAACAGTCGACGAGTAGAAAAATATATATACAGTGTGGTACTACTAAACTAAATTTTCTTTCTTTTCTATAAAAGTTTTGATTTGACAAGTACATTTTACATATCTGAGTTATAATCAGTTACATACATAGTTATCTAAATGTAATGATCCCATTTTCTATCGAACACTTTGGAGCGAGGTCTCCTGATACAGGTAGGTGCTTACTCCATACATACCTAATAGGAGGACTCGACCACTATGTATTTACAAACTAAGAATGAAATGAAATAAATGATTATCTTACTTTATTAAATAGTTGAATTAAATATTTTGTCGTTAACCAGTTGAGAGGCGAGACATGTTTAAGTATATCCCGAATTTATTTAGTACTTCGCGTTAAAAAGTTTTATAAGAGACGCAACGAGACGCATTATGATATTTTAAATCAATTTTATAACTCGTCATCCTAATGACGAAAATGGTGTTTATTTTAATATTTTTTTACCTAAGTATTTAGTTTGACACTTATAAATCATTTTCGTATATATATATATATTTATGTACTTTTAATTTGAAATCACTGACGTTTTAAATTGTTGACCAATTTAAATGTTTAAGCCGTTTTTTAATTGTAATAAAATAATAAATGAAATAGCACTAAGTTTCAATCCCCAATAAAAAAGGTCATCACAATGTGTTCAATTATACCAAATATTTTGTGCAAATTTTACCGTTTTATTATATTTGCAGTACAATTGAATATTTCATCTTTGTATATAAAGTAGATTGAATATCAACGGAATGATTACCTTTTAGGTTATTTTAAAGCATTACTGTTTATATTTTTATCTTAGTAATAATTAAGAAATCAAATGCAATAAATTGTTTGTTTTATAGATAATAATTATAACATTTTGTCTAATTGAACAAAATATATTATGAACAGAAGCAATAATAATGTTCATGAAAATCGGGTTATTAAATGTTTATTTTAATTGAGTAAATATTCGGCTCTACCTTTTTTTCGGCTTCGGCTTTTTTTTTTGAAAAAAGAAAATTATTACAATATTAAATGAATTATTTCACCAATCAATTGGATGTAACTTGGTTAGATGGTGCCCTTTACTGAAATAAAATTATAATATATAGGTACACTATTATATACCTATTTAATATCTTAAGTCAATTTCGTAATTATTGAGTTGTTATGAGTCAACGACCTCCGTACTTAATGTAAAACAATAAAAAAAAACATATAAATTAAAACCGCTGGCCGAATGTACTTTAAAAATCTAAAGATCATTAACCATTCAATGGATTAAACATTAAGTACTTAGGTTCCTCTAACTGACCCACGTCAAGCATTATTTGAGAAGAAAAATATGGAAGTATGGATTTAATATTATATGGACGAGATATAACATCATATTCAAGAGGAATTAGCCCTGTCATATTTTTATTACGTAGTAAAAAATGAATTGTATACAATAATAATTTGTAACTATTAAAATACCTACAAATTAATTTATTTATCATACATATCTCATATTATATCATAGTTTTTTGACGAAATACATTATTTATATGAGCATGAGAGAATAAAATATCATTGAATGAAAAAATATCAAATAAAATGTAAGATGAAGTTGTAAATATTTACATTTTAATGTTGTTGTTTTGTACCGATATGTATTATGTATTGCATGTTAGGGCTGACAAGTACCGTACCGTCTGATACTTGTATTGGAGGCACAAGTTTTACGTACACCAATTATCTTATAATATTGTTAAAGCATAGTAAACGATAAAGCAAACCTCTGTAATAAATAATCTATTGAATTGTAAACGCCAGGAATAAATTGATACTATTTGAAGCCAATTTTCTAAATTTCGCTGACCAATTATTGGTGGTGGCATGGATATAGTATTTTTCTAACAGCTTGGGTACGGTGGCAGATGTCATCTCAATACAATTTTGTGGAATTTTACATTTTAAGGTTATAAATTGTATGATGACATTTGTCACCGTACATAATCTGTTTAAGAAATGGTAGGTTTACCCTATCTCGATCGATCTTGGTCTTTTCTACTATGTATATTTCTGCATGTCAAGCACAGCCTTAAAATTAGCTTGTAATTTTAGTACTTTGAGAAAGTAGCAGTTTGAGATTAATTTGAACTGAATGAGTTATTAAAGTACATAGTTTTATAAGCCAAATGCTACACCGTGAACAAATATTCCAATAAACTCATTTTACAAGGTAAGATTCGAACATGAAGACTTAAAATAACACATAATTTGCAGTTTTAAAGGTGTTACCGCATTTACAATTCAAATCAATTTTTATCAATTCGAATCAGCTAGAGTCTTAATTACTTATAATTGAAACTTGAAACTTCAAAACGGTAACTGGCTCGGGCCCCGTCGTTCAAACCGAAACAATACAAACAATGTTACTCAAAAGTACTAAAATAACAAGCCCTTGAAGAATAAACCTACGAAGGTACTTAATTTATCTTGTCTTACCTTTCATATTTAGAAAAATTATAAATTATTGTTTTATCTATATTTGTTTAGTCATTCTCAGAGTGATCGTAGTACTTCTTATGTGTTATGTAAACATAATGTACAATAATACAATAAATATATTTGTGATATTAAAATTTGTTTTATTGTGTCTACGTCATTTTTGTAAGTTTGTGGAAATCTTCTTAGATGTAGGCGTTACTGAAACAATGAATAAATATTTAATAGTATTTCGTGCAACAGGTACATAATAAGGTTTCTTAAAATAATTCAAGAGACGAAATTGCAATACAAAACGAAGTAAAAAAAAATATTGTCAAGCAGGTAAAATCATAGATATATTTTGATAGCATATTATGCAGTGAATGGTAAACGTGACGGGTGCAGTTACTGAAGAATTCTTCTGGAAATGCGAATAACCAATTCTAGGACATCATTCGGCGGTTCGTGGTCGCGGCCGCCATTATACTTTGTACTGCTGCTCCAGCTATCATCCTGTGCATCATGAAGGCCTATCACACATTAATCACATCATACATTACATGGGTACATCATTCATTAATGTAGTATTTTCCATAAAAAGGGACCTTATTGTCGATGGCGCTTACGCCATTATTAACGATTGCTCCGATATAAATACAATGCCGCGCGAAGCTGTGCGGCGTAAGTGCCATCGACAATAAGGTCCCTTTTAATAGAAAATGCCCCAATTCTTTGCATTGTGAAATGTTTTACTTGTAACCTACGCTTACCTACTGGCAAGGGCCCATGAGGCTGCCACTTTATCCAATAAATGAGGGTTTATTACTTAGTCTCACCTCCATTTACTTGCAATTTAAGTCCAGTTTCGATTTAATCCGCGCCTGGAATTGTAGTATCCCCCTCAATGCGGTCAAATCTTTCTGCACTTGTACGGCCGTATCTCTAACCAGGTTAGCCTTTTGTCTAACAGCATATTTCCATCCTTGATAAAAGGATAAAAATTTATTTAATAATTATGGCGTGCAAAATTATAGTAAACGCCCCTGTAATTGGCGTGGTACCAATACTAAAAAAATATATTATATTTTTTTATAATACTAAAATAATATAATAATCAATATCCTGACCACTGTTGCGGGCCGATACGACTCACCTATAATGCGGCATTTTGAATGTGATTAGGTGATTAGGTGAGTTGTAAGAATTTTATTGCTGTCTGTTTTTGTTTTGTCGTTTTCTATTTTTGTGTTCCACTAACACTTAGTTTTTAACCTTAATTGTTACTAACCGTTATGGGCCAGTGTTGTCTTAAATAAATAAATTGAATTGAAAAATTTAAATATCAGTCTAATACGAAATTTATTGTATACATTTAATAACAATGTTCGAAATAAAGAAGTTTACTAAGTAGGTATGTGAATAATTAACAGAAAAACACGTACGAGACCCGGCAGTAGGGATTACGGCGAAGATAAATAATATGATAACTGATATGAATAAAATCTTCATGATCGTGTGAACAAATGCCTTTGAAGTTAAAATAAAAGTTAAATATCTTGAAATTATGCAGCAACGCGACACACATGCGAACAAATTGATTATATGATCAATCTGGGGTTACATTTAGCGGTTATTTATGTAATTAATTTTAATTTAACCGCGGTTTAGGAAAAATTTCGCGGAGCGGCTTTGGAATAAGCTGTGCCCAGGTTTTCTCGAGAGAATACAGTATGAAATTCTTCAAAAAAGGAGTATACAGGTTTTGAAACTGTTACAGGAAGTTGCAAGCGTCGATAGGCTAAGGTGACCGCTTACCATCAGGCGGGCCGTATGCTTGTTAGGCGCAGACGAGGTTTAATATGAAATGGGACAAGTTACAATGCTTCGTGCAGCCTTGGGTTTTCGGTACAAGCTTTTATTTCTGACTGTACTTTTCTTTCCAAAGGCAACTAATACTCGTATAGACTATTTTAAAACCCCAAACACAATGTCATATCAGCTCAATGGTATCATAATATTGCATTGTCACCCGACTTACATAATAACAATCGGAAACCGGGAAGTGGGTCAAAAACGTAATAAACGTAATAGGCAGGTAAGAACGTAAACTGGGAATGGTTATTTTTTCATGTTACCTCCATAATATAGTGTCCAGTGGCCAGCGGCAGACATCCGATTTCAAAATTTGATATTAAAAAAACTAAACTATAAACCAAAACTGTATACCTTTATAAAAAGATGATGAATGCGCTTTCCAAGGGTTCCGTACATTACACAATTTTTAAGAATGCATTTTTTCATGTGGAACGTGAGTGAATTGTCCAAAAAACCCGGGGTCGGGTATCGGTCGGGATAGGGGTCGGATCAAAAACTTAGTAATTAAGTCTGACTCATGCTTGACTGCACATTATTGAGATAGGGTAGGGTAGGAAACAGTGGCTCAGCTCGAACAGTGGCTCAGTCGCCCCAATATCGCCTCTTATCATGTTGGAATTAGGTTGAGTAAGCCACTGTACCCGGCTCTTTTTTCCGAGCCACTGTTTCCTACCTTACCCTACTTATAATAAGCTCTTTCATTTGATATAAAATATGTAACACGATGTAGTTTGAATAACTTTATTTTTTAATTTTCTCTTTTTACAAAAGTGGCCCCCATTTTTAAAAATAATTTTTTTACGTTACATGTCCATCTTTGAGTCACAAACTTACATATTATGTGTACCAAATTTCAACTTAATTGGTCCAGTAGTTTCGGAGAAAATAGGCTGTGACCTGTTACAGATGGCCAGACAGACAGACGCACGAGTGATCCTATAAGGGTTCCGTTTTTTCCTTTTAAGGTACGGAACCCTAAAAACCTTTTTTAGATACGCCTCAATAGCACGTGCACGCTGCTCTGCTGGCCAGCGACGTATTGTCAAGCCGGTAGGCCAAGCACATGATTAACACGACAGTATCTCGCCGCGAGATAGAGTACAGTATCAGAATATTAGTAAACATCCCACAGACAGACACCTGCAAACCGCACTTTTTGAACCTAAACATATTGACTACCTTCTTTGTACATTCTGGAAATTGCTACCTTCGTCAGAAACAATATCGAAATGTTCGAATTCTGCAAAAGTGCACGCAGAAAAGATAACATTGTCCCACCGGAACCAGTCCTAGACATATACAAAAAAGGTCATATTACCAAGCTATACAAATTTACAACAAATTACCCTCAGATATGAAAAACATTGAGAGCAAAAACCTATTCATAACTAAGCTCAAGACACATTTGATAAACAAAACTTATTACACTGTTAAAGAATTTATGGAAGACACAATTCATTAATTTTTTATAATGTAGCCTATATATATCTTGATCCACAAATTATAAATGTATAATAGACCTAGCGCTTTCATTATGAAAGTAATTAAGTTTAGTTTTGTATAATTATGTTTAAGCTAGTTATAAGAAAAATTGCTACACCCCACCGGGGTCCATGTGAAACTTTACATAATTTGTAACATCTATGTACATACCATGGTTTGCAATAAAGATTTACTTACTTACTTACTTACCCGTCTTTTATTAACTGTAAGAATTAAAAGGGGACGGGTAGTCTATATCGCGGCGAGATACTGTCGCGCCAATCATGTGCTAGCCCGGCAGGTAGCCCCACGTGGCCCTTGTAAAGCTCAGCTATCGCGTTACAAGAGCTAATAGAATCACGGTATTTAAAGGATAAGACTTTGATACTGGCGAAATGGTCCCACTTGACTGGACTAAAGCCATAATTTTAAAAGAATGAAAGAGTAGGCTGGTGATTCAGAACAGCAAATTGAAACCAAGCGGTCATATAATACTTTATTTTTATTTTGAAACCCAAATAGAGCAGTGTTAAAAATAATATTAATACAGTCCAGAGTACCTTAGCCTTTTAGACTTCCGCTTATGGCTAAGTTTATTCGGTGTACATGTATCTGAGGCTAATTTTCTCAACCTGTTACGATTGATTTTTTTCATGCACTCGTCAACTTTTTTCTCGGTGACCGCATGGTACTTCATCGTTTTCAACAGCGCTGCAACATCTGCTTCTATGTCTCTGAAGGCTAAGCGAACCTCCTCCAAACCCGTTTCTAGCTGCGCTGGAATATTAATAAATAAGGAAAAAGGCTGAGATTCAAACAAAAGATATACCTAGTTCATTTAAATCACTCACTAGCTTAGAGTAACTTATACTAGAGCGGTACTGTCATAGTAAATTTTGTAACCCCAGGAAATTCACTGTCGACACACACTTTAAAACTAAAAATGAAGATTTATAAAAATACGATAAAATGTATTTAAATATGGATAAATGTTTTTTTTTATTTGCATTAATTATTTTTATTATTTTGACCCATGTTCTTTCACTGATATGCGTTAAAATTGTTAAATAACAAACGAAACCGTCAACGCCATCTATACAATAGTAGGCCAAAGCTAGAATTATTTACCTCTGAACAAGAATCAAATTTTCTTGATTTTCGAGGCACGTTTTTTTCTTAGACTGTATCCATCTATTACGGAGTTATATTATATCTATCTTTGCTCACTAGTGAACGACACATGTCTACTTAGATTAAGTACTTTACTAAATTATTACCGAATAAACTTAAAGTAGCATCTATATATTAGAGTAGGTATTCGTTTTATAGGATACTAGCGACTCGCCCCGGCTTCGCACGGGTTACACGAAACCTTAGTAACAAATGATATATACACCTAAACGTTCCTCAAGAATCACTCTATTGATAGGTGAAAACCCGGATCCCTTTGTTTGACATAATTATTGAAAGTCATAATGTAATGATTGTCAGATTAGTCATAATTCTGAAACCGTTAACTTTTCGGGATTTTCGTAAGGTTATCCTATATAGATAGGTTAGGTTTGTTTTATGGCAATCCTGAAAAGTTACGCGTTTCTGTGAAAAACCAAATTATGACTAACGAAAATGTGAACAAACAATACATTATAACTTGAAACTTTATGGGAAACAATAGAGACCCGTGAAAACCGCATGAAAATCCGTTCTGTAGTTTCTGAGTTTATCGCAAACATACATACACACAAACGGACGCGGCAGGGGACTTTGTTTTATAAGATGTAGTGATATGAAAGACATATAAGTAGGTATAATCAAATGCGCGAGTGACAGACACGTAGGTACGATATAAATAAAGGGCCTTACTGATTATCAGTCCGCCGGACGATATCAGCCGGTCAGAACAAAAATTTGACAGTTCCGAACAACTGACAGGCCGATATCGTCCGGCGGACTGGTAATCAGTGGGCCCCTGAAAGGGAAGTTTCAATTGATTACCTCTATTGCATGCTGAAATCAATAAACATTTAATTACCTACATCACATGAGCAACATTCTAGGGTAGATATTATTAAAAGTTTGAAGTACGTCACTAAGATACAATATGATAAAAAAGTAGGTGTAATAATTTACCATCTCCATAATGAAATAGCAGAGTAATTAATAAAATTAAAAAGCAATGCATTTTTACTGTGACGAGTTTTTTCCAAACTCAGAAAAATGCGATGCAGCAGTTTTTACACGAGGCACAAATAATGTTCTTATCATCAGCAAAATTTCAATAGCCACTAATAATTACGTTAATTGCGAAATGTTTGCTATAATTATGATTTAATTGCAACAATGTTTGGAAATAATGAGAAACTAGACTCGATCGGCGTACTTTTAAAATTAAAAATATTTTAAGTATTCGCTCGCAAAGCTTGGCTATTTCATTTTAGTAAAACATTTCTATTTAATTATTCTAAACGTAAATTTAAGCCAGGGATACACTAGGGGACAAATGTCTGGCGACACGAGTCGCCAGCGACATAGGGTGACGTGCCGCGACGTTGCCGGATTGCGCTCGACATGTCTGGCAACAGCGCGCGACACATGTCGCCAGTAAGTCGTGCGATGTCCCTGCGAAATCGCTTCACTTCGCTTGACTTGTCGCCGTTACCTGTCGCGTGACATTTGTCCCCAAATGTATCCCTGACTTTAGGTATTAAAAATAATTACCAATCGACGAATCTAGGTGCTAGTTGGTATTAAAAATAATTAACAATCGACGAATCTAAATTAAATATGGTGCAAAGCAGACTAATATTCCATTAACCAAATATAATATTATTAAAAACAAGTAATGTGAAATATATACCTACATTTCGTACATTTTCTATATAAAAAGTTACAAATATGTATCTTCTAAGTACCTCCTCGTTTCCTCATGACTGAGTGTCGCGACCACTTGAGGTCATTGTTTTGTGCACCAAGGCTCTCCATTCTGCACGATTTCCGCCGTCCTAATAATAGGCGCTGTGTAGCTCCCCAGCAGGCCTTTTTTACAATGTCTACCCAGAGGGTCGGTGGATGTCCACTACCGCGTCCTCCATCCACCATGCGAACTACAATGCGCTTCAACTAAACGAATAATATACTTATGAGCTCATGCTCAAAGTCTACAGTTAGCTATCATGCTTCATCTTCAGATCAGCTCAATTACACTAAATTTGTTCATATATTAACCGACTTGCAAGATTTTAGAACAGTATAGTAAAGCTCCATTTAGACAGTTTAAGAACTTGCAGGCAATATTCGATACATTGCTCACTACACAGTACAATGAATTTAGTGGATCGACCAAACAGCGCAATGTAACGAAAATTTCATGCAAGTTTTTGAACCATCTAAATGGGGCTTTAAAGATGAAAGACTACTTACTTATATGAGTCACTTAACTTTGGGTAAATCCATCTGTCAGATTATGCGATTTTGGTATTAAGAAACGTAAGTAGATATTTGCTGAGAGGGTCGAATGGATTTACCAGAGTTTGAAGTTAAACCACACATATATAGTTGATACTTTAATAGATGGATACAGTCTAAGAAAAAACGTGCCTCGAAAATCACGAAAATTTGATTCTCGATCAGATGGCGCCACTAGTTTTGACCTACACTCGTATAGAGGGCGTTGACTGTTTCGTTTGTTATTTATAATTTTAACGCATACCAGTGAAAGAACATGGGTCAAAATCATATAAAAATAATTTATGCAAATAAAAAAATCATTTATCCATATTTAAATACATTTTATCGTATTTTTATAAATATTTATTTTTAGTTTTAAAGTGTGTCGACAGATGGCAGTGAATTTACTGGGGTTACAAAATTTACTATGACAGTACCGCTCTAGTATAAGTTACTCTATAATACTTTTAAAACAAATATGTATGTGCGACAGTGACGCATGACACGACAAAGATAAAAAGAGTTTCTGCCCGCGACTTTGTCCGCGTGTACTGATGTTTTTCGCGATAAAATCTAATTATAACTTTATAATAGTTTCATCCTCAGTACCTACTCCAATTAACTATAAGTATAAATCATCCAAATTGATTCAGCGATTTAAACGCAAAGAGGTAACAGACAAATAGTTAGTTTTGTATTTATAATTATGTATGGATTTCTGTAGTAAAAAAAAACTACGGCCAATGTAATATTATCAATGTTTTCAAACACCAAACTGAACGAATTCAAAGTTTTAATATATATTTTAAGTATCTTTGTAAACAACATGAAGTATCGTTGTGAACATCATCGAACGCTCCAATCAAAATTGCTTTGCTCGAAAAACAAAGTACTTAAAAGGGGTGTACCGTCCATGGTCTTTTCCCGTAAGCTTCATATTTGGCATGAAGCTTTTCTTCCTCTTTTGAACATTTTTTACTGGTAACTTTTTTCAGCAATTTCCTAGGTAGATTGAGACAGTGCTTCAGTTGTCCATTATTGTAAATCTGGTTCGGTATGATGTCCATGAGGTCTTTTATAGTTGTTTCTAGTGTTCTGACCATCAAGACGGCTTCATCGACCTGAGGTTTGTATTCTGGGTAAAGAAGTATTGAATTAGTATAGTCACAGGTTATAGTCTCCAGCAAATAAAAATAAAAATTTGTAGCTATTAGCTAAGTTGCTCATGTTTATTTTAAGACTGTTTGTTTCTCAATAAAAAAAAAATTGAACTTAAAATGAGTAACATAATTAGATACTTACCTTTACTGCATCCTGAAAAAATAGTTGATAGGGTATAAGGTGATGTTTATCAAAGAAAAAAGCGATAAAGGTAACAAGAAAAGTTAACAGTCAGTTTTATCAATGATACTTATTCAATCCTAATTCAATAAACAAATATTCGAAATATCTATTTATTACTGTCGGCAATAAAATAAGTAAAACCAATTTTCCATACAATTTTATTATTGGAGTTGAAACTAGGTCCATGGGGTCCCAGCGCGCACAAGTTGTTTGCAGAAATCGCAAAGCGTCTGGTTGACGTAACTGGTGACCGAAGAGCTGGCGGCTTCCTCGCACGACGTATCAGCATTGCGATATAGCGAGGAAATGCCGCCAGCATCCTTGGTATGAAAAAAAAAAACAATTTTACAATGCCTCAAGGGTATATTTTGGATTTAAGCTAGTTATTAATTTCGTTTACGTAGTACCACTGTATATATCTTGTATGTAAATAAAGAGTTTTAAATTTTATATTATTACTTTGTAAGTTCTTAAAATACTGGTATCGAAAACTATCTTGTATATTTTACTTACTACGAAATATGTTGTATGTATTATTGTAATGCAAAAACAAAACAAATACTTATTTACCATTGCTGAAATGAACTATAGTACAGTACAAAATTAGGTGTATTATAAGAGAACAATGCATCTTTGATGGAGCACTTATGCTTTCTCAATTAGGCGATTACGAAGCTAGTTCCGAGATTATGTTCAAATTAATTACTTGGTGAAAATCACTTATTAGTGAACAAGAACCTACTAAATCGATTAACTCTTACTTCTTATAGGTATTTTTAGTTTCGTAGGTATCCTATGCGTACAGTACCTTCTTCAGGATGCAGTAAATGTACCTAAATATTATAACTTCGCCGGCATTCTCAAATTAGCCTTTAGTACATACCGTATAACTTCGCCTTAACTAGCATTAACTCATATTTCCACTATTCCTACTTAAATCGTATCATGGGATCAGGCAGGGGCAGGGCCTATTCAACATTTTGAATTCAGAATAAGTTTAAGTATAATTTTTATATTTAAATAAAATGATAAGGCGAAGTATGGGACGGGTGGCGAAGATAGGTTATTTTAGAATTTTTAAATTTATCATAACTTTTTATTTTTACGCAGCTCATTATATTGTAAACATAGTGGATCTTCTTAGTAAAATTCTTTATTTTTTATTGATAATAATGATACAGCTATCATAAGCATAACAGTTGCCCAATGCGATAGTGTAGCAAAAATGTAAACTAGACAATAAAATATTTATAAAACTAAGTAAGTATAACATAACACAAAGTGACTTTGATGAAGTCATTCTCATAATAATGGAACACATCAATCCGGGTAGCAACTTGATTGAGCGTGCGCAGGGCTCTCGTCCACGGCGCCTCGTGCAGTAGGACGGTGCGCGAGCGCGGCACGGCTAGCAGCTGCGGTTGGTGTCGGCGCCACACATACCTTATTTGAACCCAATTCTTATTTTAATTTGGGTACCAACGGCGAAGTTTGGGTACCCTGATTTTCAATAAATTGCAACATATTTAACGGGGTTTGGTTGTTGTATGAGTGTTTTTGATGTATTTGTAATCAAAATTATAGCCCGCTTTTGTTATTCCATGTATGAGCGCTATCTACGACCGATATCTTTTGTAAGTCTGGAGGAAGTTCTGATATCAGGTTACTCGGAATTTTATCTGAAACCAGAATAAAAGCTTAGAATCTTCTCGGGGCAGAGGTGTAGGGTTAGAGCCGGCGTAGCTTTATTTGACGTTCATAAGCGCATTGTAATATGCCTACTTGAATAATAGACTTTCTTTATCTTTATCTTCCGATTGGCTAGTAAGAACTTCTTACTTTCCTCTCTTTCTTAGTAAGAAGTAGATATACAATTAAAAATGCAAACGAGAGGAATTCACTACCTACACTAAAATTCTTTCTCTGTATGTATTGTATAACTGGGTACTTAAGTACTTATACTGAAATAAATGATATTGTATTCTATTGTATAAAATAATAATAATAATATTTATTGCTATTGAAATTGAAAGGATCAAGATTATTCTTCTCTGCACGCTAATATTGCCCGCGCTCGCGTACAGAATGTCAGCACCATCTATCGAGTGTTACTGCGTGCTTAAGTACCTGTAAAACCTACAAATAAAACCTCACGTACCATTGCATTCGAATTTCATTTTGTGCCACTCGATATTTTCCTGAGAAAACGCATATACTCCAACCCTGCCTCCTTTAATAGTTTTATCATAGACGTTTCCAGAGTCCACTAAAAGCTTGCCGAGACTGAACACCTTTATACGGATAAGGCCGATATGCGGCCGATGAATGAGCTGCCAGGAATATATTAGCAAGTGCTTCCAGCCTTGTTTCTTGGGGTCTTGCCAAAGGAGTTTCACCTGTTAATGACATTGACTTATATATTACCTACTTCGTAAAGACGGGCCTTTGTGCCCACCAAGAATAGGGCCAGCATACTGGTCACGCGAGTGGTGAATGCGAGCCAATCGTGCAGTCCAACGCAACTGGTAGCGACCAATCGCGCGCGTGATGCGAACTCATCGAAACGCAACGCAACCAATCGCGTTGTGCCATTCCACTGGTGCTCACCAAACGAGAATGTTCGGTCGGAATTATATAAACGGCCTATCTTTACTTTTAAAATCGTTGGTTAATGAGAAGATTGGGTTTTAATTGATGGCGCCGGGAAAATTATATTGCTCCTCTAAAACGTGGAGAGTATGGAAGATAGAGATAGGAATAGTTGGAAATATTAAGAGAAAAACGGACAAAGAAGAAAGTGCCACAAAATGGTCTTTGCTCAGCATTTTTGGGGGCACGTTGTGATTTCATATTTATCCTGTCATTGGCGTCGCCGAGGGCAACTGCCCCCTAGAGAACAAAAGTTCTAACTAAATGTATTGCCCCCCCCCCCCCCCCCCCCATGATGCCCTCTCTTGGCCATATGAACTGCCGACCCCTAGCCCATCAGCTCGCGACGCCCTTGTATCCAGCCCACCAATGTAATGAAACATAAATGGTTGATAATAACCTGATGGGTCTCTATTGTTTCCCATAGTTATAAGTCATAATTTGTAGTCATAGTTTGTCCACATTTTCGTTAGTCATACTTTGGTTTTTCTCAGAAACGCGTAACTTTTCAGGATTGCCATAAAACAAACCTAACCTATATCTATAGGATAATCTTACAAAAATCCTGAAAGTTAACGGTTTCAGAATTATGACTAATGATATTTTGGGAACAAATCAAATTATTTTATTAAATATTTTGGTTTTTTTTTTTACCACTGGAGGGCTTCGTCACTTTTTCTTTATTATATGACATCTATTACAGTTTATGACTAATGATAATTTGACAATCAATATTTTTTTTTTTTTTATTTATTGCAAAGGGAAACAAACAGCATATAATCACACATATAGTTTAACAAATTGAGTTGACACAACAGCCAGAACAGTTTCCACTTATAGGTAACACAATTATTGCTCTGAGAGAAACAACATGCAGTACATGCACATTCGTAAATTAACAAGGCAATTACAAACTAAAACTGAAACTAAGATTATACAATTTAATGACAAAATTTATGAACAAGTAAATTAATGATAATATTTAAAAAAAAAAAGAGAAAGAAGAAGAAATTTTAAACTGATTTACTACATTAACACGCATCAGCTCCAAGAGCTGCTAGTGTAACAAAATAAATGGAAAACAATAATAAATAAAAATTAGTGCTCGTTGTTTAGTAATTGTTTTTTTTTTTATTTTTTTATTATTGTTATCATTTGTTTGCTTATTTGATTTTGATGCTTTCATTGCAGATACAAATTTACGGGGATTTAAGTGAAACATGTCTATATGTAAATATTTCTTATTATAAGTACTACATGCTCTTACTAAATACTTTTTGTTTGAATATCTTTTTCGACTAAATGGAATAGAAAACAAATAAGCGGACCTGGTACGAAAGGTTGGACATCTAAACGACAATTTGTTTACAAAATATTCGGAGTCAACCATATTGTTCAAAATCTTATACAAGAACGTGATATCCCTTTTTTCTCTACGCATCTGAAGACTTTCTATATTTTCACAAACGAAGGAGTTGAATTTATATTTAAGACGATTAAGGAACTTTTTTTGAATGGAATGGAATTTGAATTATGTCAAACAAAGGGACCCCTAACCTGATCTTTAACCGACTTCGTGCTGTAAAGCGCGTTCCTCAGATAGGCGCCGGGTCCCGTCGACGAGTTGACAAGCTTTATGTGGATACCAGCGTCGGCTTTCACCACGGAAGGCCAGCCTATCCAGTACTTGTCTGATTTCGCTTTCCACGACACTAAGTAAAATTGGCTGTTGCTGCGATAGCTGAAATAAACGATAAGTTAGACTACTTCTTTGGTACCGTCAATACTGTTACAGTTACCGGTCACTATAGTAAGACATTAGAACTCACATAAATAATATTATATTATAACAACAACATTACGTTTTCATCTTTACCTTGTGTTTTAAGGAGGCCAATTCAAACTTACACTAATATTAAAATAATGTCATTCCGTGCGTGTCGCTCGCGCCAATCCATGTACGGACGATAAATGACATCATATGGATATAAAACATGTACAGATGTAGTGCATAATTGTTTTCCATCGTATTTTCTTGGAAAAGTTCGTATTTGTCATGCTACTTCAATCAACCTCAGAAACTTTTGTACCGAGACTGACTGAAATAGCAAGACACGTTTTGGCTGCAGTTTTCTGTAAGAGTCTTCCTCAGTTGGGCTCTGCTCTAGATCTGAAATGACATCCGCTGTGCTGTGCCCTACCACATAAAGCGAGATGACATTTAGTATCTTAACCTGTTCCTGAGATAAGGATGGTTTTATCTATTTAGGCAGGTACATATGTATATCGTTGCACAGTACACACTCAACAAGCGTTGCTTTGGAGCTAGATTCATGGTTATATGTAATATTGTTCAAATACTTTTTAATATTTAGGTATGCCTTACCCGAATACAAATCCTATAAAGTCATTATCATGTTTATTCCTGACAACAACATTTCCAGAGAAGTCGAGACCTGCGTAGGTGTCGCACCCCACGACAATACCGGCGTCTGCCCGTATTTTGGACGTTATTTTCTTGCCTCCGTTGAACACCATCCAAACTGGGGACCCGTCTTCTATGAAGTCTGGATGCAAATCTACTTTCATGTAGTCTCTAAAATTCAAAAATATCTGATGAAAATAAGACATGCGGCCTGATTCTAATTTTAATAAACGTCAAATATTAGATCTCGATACGATATGGATATGGATGGATAACCATCATCATCATCATCATATCAGCCAAAGGACGCCACTGCTGGATATAGGCCTCCCCCAAAGACCGGAAGCAATGACCGGTCTTGCGCATCCAGCGGACTCTCGCGACCTTTACCAGCCCGCGCAGCATGGTTTCCCTATCACTAAGTCCGTCACTTTCGCACTCACATACTTGTTAGAACGTGACAGGCATGGTGACAAGCGTGTGATAAGCGTACCGTGCTACGACCCCTGGTCATCAGTCTTCCTTTACCAGGTCAAACTAGATCCTTGGACTACCTACCACCACCACCTGTCACCTTACCACTGTCAATTAACACTACCACCACTACCACTGTCTTGTGTGTGTGTGTGTGTGTGTGTGTGTGGGTGTGTGTGTGTACCTTATCACTGTCAATTTTAGCGTAAGCAAATATGGGACATATGGAGTAGATTGTTATGCATCTAATGAATTAAGGTTTAGGCACATCATACTGACGAACTAGATATCGGTTCGCTGCTAGTGTTGGTGCAGACATCCGGCACTTCGATTGCAGTTTCTTGGTCTTCATCGTTTGGACATATATCAACGTCTATCCTTTCCACGTCTACAAAAAAAATATCACACTATGATGATGACGCAATTTTATAACAAAGTCGACACAACAATTTTGTAACAAAGTACATACTTTAAGACGGCTTCAACTTGATCGTAACGTCATTCATTTTACTGCGAACTACAAAATGGAAAGCGCAAGCAAGGTGGCTAATTTTTGCGGTTCAAACATGTTAATCCGGCATATGAGGAGAGCTCATAGAGCCAACATCATTAGAGAATCTCGCCAGTGGCTGTCCTCATTGGAGCATATACTGGTGGGGGAACTCTTATAGTAATTTAAGATAAAACTGTTTATTAAATTGTAACTACCAACCCTTGTGACCCTCCACGTCATGCAGCGTATCTTTGACATTCTGGGGTCGGTTTCCATCCATTATGTAGGGTGCTGAACCGTAGCATGAATGTCGCGAGACCAACTCTAGTCCTAGGAGAGTTATATAAATTAACCAATATGTCTGTCTGATAAACGATATGTGACCAATTAATGAATGATTGAACATGTATACGCGACATGTTCAATCTTGCATTGCCCATCCAATGTCCATGCGGGACAATCGAATTGGCAATTAGATCAGAAAATTCAATTGGCGTCATTCTCATCTAAAAGCATCCACACGGAAAAAAATTAGCACAAATTTACAATTTAAGATCAAATTCGAGCGCTCCAAATTACAAAAATTCGACTCCAAATGAGCGCACTCACCGCTTTGCAATTTGCAAGTTTCATTAGCATTTTTCCGCACCTGATTTGATCGGACTCACAGACCAATTTGAACAAGTACTGCAAAATATCTATCATTTCGCTCGTACTTGTCCATACATACACATAGGTATATTGGCGCGAGCGAGACGCACGATAACTAAATAATATCATTCAGTTATCATTCTGATATCAGTGTCCCCAAATTGGCCTGATAATCAAATAATGCGTCATCCAAGCCAATTTCATTTGATTGCGTCTGCATCGCACAATTGAACTGACAGTTTAATCAGTTCATGCATAAAATTGTCCCGTGTGGACAGAGTTGAAGTTTGTCTGTCTTCAGACCGTCTAGCAGGAGTTGCGTTCTCGCGCGCGAGTCTATACTTGAAGTCCCATCGGTATGGGTACTTCGGCGCAAGATAAGCCAGGGCCGCCGGAAGGAGTCACGGTAGAATCTCAGGCATCCCATGGCTCCTTCAAAACGGTAAGACGGGTGTCGCCGGAGTGGCTTTTAGTGGGTATACCTCCTCTCCTCCTCTCTATAGGAGGATGAGAGAATGGCTGCAGGAGGGAGTCCCACATATCCCACAATGGCTCCCCAGGCCGGGGAATGCGTAACGCATTTTACCACTCCGTCAACAAAAAAAAGGTGTATGGATTCGCGCGCGAGAACGCAACTCCTGCTAGCAAGACAGGTCTCCACGCACGCGAGTGTAAGGGACTTGTGTGTCGACATCGACAAGTAAAGCTTGCTACACCACAATCTGTCAAGAACCCACACCCACATACAGGTATACCCACTTTCATCAGGATGCCGGCACTGGTACATCCGCATGTGACAGTCACTCAGGAAGGAGCGGTAGATGCCGTGATTGCAAAGCGCGCACACCATACCTCTGCTCGTAGGACATTCGCTAGGGCACTCTTCTTTATGACTTTTCATGCTTTCTGAGGACATAGACACAGTGCAAATTAAAAATTAAGATATAAACCCGACTGTGGTACAAAAAAGGTCGAAATTCATGTACAGTCAAGGAATTTGTATCTCTCTACTTCGTACCTTGTCAAAGAATTTGACCACGCCAAGTTTGCACCGTAAAGCCGCTTATCACTATACAAAGAAACCAATTTCCTAGACCCTTGATCGTAGCAGAAAATAAGTAGCTGCCAAATATAACAAGATTAGATTAGCAAGTATCTCATAAAGTTAAAGAGTTAAATTCCTAACGTAAGCACTAAGCACCGTTATCTAAATAATAAAACCGGACAAATGCGAGTCGGACTCGCCCAACGAGGGTTCCGTGCAAATTTAACTTATTTTTATTAATATTTTATTTTTTACAAATTTATAGTTCTCCGATTTTTTCCTGTACTTGTAGTGTAAGACGATAGTACTTGCCAAATTTCATTGTTCTAGGTCAACGGGAAGTACCCTATAAATTTTGATTCCCGAGTGTCGAAATATTCGTTTTTTGCGGCATAAACGGCCGTAGCTTTTTTTTACGTTAACTTAGGAGTTTGATTTTTTTTACAGCTTCAAGGGACTGTAGACCTGAGTAAATGGTTTTATTTTCAACTAGATACCTCCACACGTTCCAGAGACATCTGGCACGCTCATATTGTTAGCGCAATAAGAGCGTATCATATATTTTTGCGACGTTTGTTTTATAGCATAATATTATAGGTAAATGTACCTGTAACTTTGTAATAATCGTCTTCTTCGACATTGTTTGCAAAGGGCACCTCTCTTTTCACTCTCTTTGGGGGGGAAGGGGAACACTTCGACATTTCCACACTTGACACTATAGCTGTATCCCCTGAAAAAAAGTACTGCGTGTCAATGCTTTTACAAAAATTATTAAATAAAGTAAGCATAAAAAAATAAATTATCTGCGAAATTATTTTTTCTCGCCAGTACTAGGAAATACGTAAGTACCTACCTAATTTAGCGAAAAGATTCCATCCTCTAAAATTTGTCATTTAAATGAATGACTTTCGTTTTTGACAGAAAGTTCAAATTCTACTGACAAATTTTTGTGGATTTTTCCTTAAATTACATCCTTTATTTATTGTACTTACCTGTGACTTTGACTATTATGTAACGGTCGACGACGGCCAACTTGAAGCAAACTTGTAGTACTCGCCCATCATGAGCCATTGTTAATTGTAAACGAGCGTAAACTGTGCTAACAATCTCAACAGCAATTTTTTAGACTTACCTACTTGACATTTGAATTCCAACATCGCGCATGCAATCATTGGAATATAAGTTGCTGGTCCTTTGAGCGGTTCTATTTTAACACAATATTCGGTTCGGTTCGCTTCGTTCGGTTGACATCGATAAGGGCATAGTAGACTTTCCACTGATGAACTAATAATATAAATGGCTATAGAAATAAATGAAGATCTGCGTCAAAATTTCCCTGATGTATGTTTATTAATTCTATCATCATGTTTTTTTTATTATATTTTATTGACCGAAGCGAAGCCCTCCGTTTTAACTCGGGCATTTTGGTTTTGTATGTCCGGATGTTCTCCTCTACAGGTCGCAATACTTAACCGATTCTCGTGAAAATTTGTGACCAGATTCTATGATTAAATAGCATTTTTTTGTCGATCCAGTTTTTAGATTTTTTTTAAATGCGGAAATTGGCATAAAAATCTTAAGCGCCAATAGCATCTATGGCGCTTAAGACCATTGTGAGTTCACTGTGATAACAACAATCAGTTACGCAATGAGGGCTATCGTTTTTTTGCTCACCAGTTGGCGCCTCTGTTGATGGTGGTCCAAAAGACTAAAGAACAGCTGTCAGTCATTGAAGTGACAAGTGACATTTGACATTTCGAACTATGGAAAAGACCACCATCTACACTAGCGCCCCTAGCAGCGAATTCATACGCGTTAGCCCTCATTATAATTTAAAGTTGTGACTAATGAAACGTAATAAGCGTCTAAAATTAGGTAATGTGTCATATAAATGCACTTACTGAATAATAAGGATGTAAATAACATCATATTAATACGTAGATTTTAAAATAATAATTCAACATTACTGAGACTTGGAATTGCTAACATTCAAAGCAAAGCGACGATGCACATGAAAATAATGGATTTAATAATTGAATCAACGGTTGGCTTCAGTTTTGTATTAACTTATAATGTTGTGATTGCAGGTTATGCTATAAAACGTTTTGTTGGCAAAAAGTTTGGTTTTAATGTCTTTTGTACGTTAGAACTTACGATCATAGCGGAATAAATCTTGGCAAAGACATATTTACAAATAGGTCAAGTGCATGCGGTTGTCATTTTTTGGGATATCGGACTTAACATTTTATTATTTTTATCATATTCGATGGAACTGTTGTGTATTATACACAATAATTGTTGTGAGTACATAATTATTTTTTTCCTAGATGCTCTTTAGATGGAGCTGAGGAGGTTGAGATTGAGGTGAGATTTGTATAATACATTCCATTGGGTTTAAGTATTTACAATGCATGTGCTCGAAAAGTGCGTTTCCTACGGAGCCATATCATGCGGGAAGTAATACTTTTCCGCACTAGTGCTTTTTGTTTTCAATTTTTTAATAATTAAACTTATTTGCCATGATATGTTTTTTTTATTTACTTGCACAGTGCATAGTAAAACATTGTATGATACACGTGCGTTAAGATCATTTCCGCACTTGTTGCATAAATAGCTATTGCACTTCACAGACGAGTCGGTCGTATAACCGAGGTTATGATAACTATCAACGATAAGAATATGGGTATAAGAAAATAAAACAGCGTATAAAAATATATTTATGTATTAATTTATTATCAACTTACACTACTAAGTTACTTACAATTCTTACAAATGAACACAAAAATATTCTGTACTTACAATAGATGTCACTAAGTATGTTACCAGTCCACAAACACGGATACAAACACGGATAGTTTTTTAAAATAACATACTGGAGCAGCGTTACTGAGAAGAATGACCTGAAGCTTGTATATTTCATTTTACAAGAAAGATAACGCTGGATAAAGGTAAAAAAAGTACCTAGTGTTAGTTTTATTATTTAAGATTCATCTGAACCCATTACAAAATTTTATATTTTTGGTAAATTCGTGATTAATTCGCTGTATAAAGCATTTTAGTCTACATTTAGAGTACCGTCAAACGGGGTGAATGGGGATGGCTGGGGTGAATAGGGACAAAAGTTAAAATGTGTTTACCTGACAGCTTCTTAATAGCTACTGACACAAATTGTATCATACAAAATCTACTATTATTTTTAATCGAATGATACTATTTGTGTGGGTATTTTTTTTGAAATTGTCAGGTAAATCACATTTTATGTTTTGTTCCTATTCACTCCAGCCATCCCTATTCACCCCGGTAGATGGTACTTTAAAAAAAAAACAAATGTCTCAGTGTAATTCAATGTCAGATCAGCCTATTACATACTATTTAAACAGCGTCAAGAGAGACACATGATTTCTAATTTGTGACGAGTGTAGCATTACGAGTATTGTAATAAATTACATCAGAACTAGTCGACTTAACTTAATATAACATGTTTTATTTACAGATATACAAAGTCGTGGTCTACCTCGAATTTCTCGTGAAGTCGTTGAGGCAACTCCGACACTATATTTGATGGTATTTTATCTGTAACAACATACAAAAGAAATTATTATGAGATACAAGACAAACAAGGTCGATATTCGAATAAACAAATGGCAATTTTGCATACTCCGAGATTTCCAACGTTACATCGATGTATGAGTGTGTGTATGTATGATGTATGTGTGTTGTATCGATGTATGCCCTTCAGTGTCAGATGTCGGCTACAAGTTGTCTTTGGTCTATGTTATCAACTAGGTACCCTTACCCTACTAGGTACAATATGTACGTACAGTCAAGTGTATAAATATAGGTGCATATAACTTACTTAAAATTATGTCCCATAGTTCTTAAATCGTTAACATAAGAGCTATGGGACATATTTTTATGTGTGCATCTATATTTTTACACTTGACTGTACATCTACAAGATGTATATTAACACAATTTGTTCAAGAAATCGAACTAAACGATCAACTCCTGCGAAAAGCAGATCATTCTAAACCTGCCTCCCTGAGCATGAGATCGTTTTCGTTTCCAAGCTGCACCAACTTGTTTTGCTGGCATATCTTAGCTAGGGGGATGACACCAAGTTTAGACTGGTAGGCCACTTTCCATTGACGAGCGGTATATAACTGACGATCAAGGTTTCAAATTCGGTAACAACTCATGGCATACTACTCACAAATAAGGTTGTCGAAGACCTTACGAAGACAGAGAAAAAGACAGAAAACGGACCTGGACATCAGTTTGAGGATGCAACTGGGATACAAGGTGGCAGAAAGACAACTTACCATTACACCTGTACACGAGGTCTGACCAGATAATCATCTCCTGCGAGAAACAGAACACTCCAAGCCTGCCTCCCTTCAGCGTGAGATCGTAGACGTTCCCAGAGTCGGCCACCAGTTGATCCTGTTCATAAATCTTGAGGCGAATCAGACCGATCTTAGGCCGGTGGATCACTCTCCAGCGGTAAGCGGTCTTCTCCTCCCAGCCTTTGTTACGTGAGTCTTTCCATAACAGCTCCACCTGAAAAGGTTGTGGAGTATTGAGTATAATAAGTATTGTTGAGCATAAGTTGAAATTTATTTCTGTTTACTGAAAAGTCAGATACCTCTTTAGAGCAAGGAGGATCATCGCAGAGACGGAATAGAAAATCGGAACGGAAATCCCAAAGAGTTGACATGTTTTAGCCATATGTACGGTATAGCGATCATTACATGCGTCAATATCTGTATCTCATCCATATTATTACGTAGTAACGTTTGTCGTACTGATATCAATAGCCATTATTACCTGGTCTGGAGTAGATTCAGTATTCCAAAGCGCGTTTCTCAGGATTCTTCCAGGGCCGGTCTTGGAGTTGACCAGTTTGAGTTGTATGCCGGGCTCTGCGACCGCGCGGAATGGCGACGTCTGCCAATACGTTTGCGTCTTCCTCTTCCACATCACGACATAGAATCGTTTGTTGTTCTGATAACTGGAAATCGTGAAGATTAATAATTATGTTGTTTGATTTGACAATGTAAGGGATACTGAGAAAATTAAACAGATGAGAGATTCGTAAATGAACCAACTCGATAACATTACATCACAGGAGAACGGTGGATTAAATCAATTTGGACAAAACGTAACATATTATAGAATATAATGCACAATTAATAGGATATGATTTAAAGGACCCAACAGGAAGAAGAGCAAACCTGCAGGAAAAATCACCAGTATTAAAATCTCAAAAGAGCCACCAATAGTAATATAGAGTTGTTGTTTTAAATTAATATTATAGACAAAATTAAAACATACCCAAAGATAAATCCAACGTAGTCATCATCTATCTGTGTGTCCACAAACAGGGTGCCTTCGAAATCCACCCCTCCAAATCTTTCATAGCCGACTGCCAGTCCAGGGTCAGAATTCAAGGTCTGGATGATTTCGGCACCTTCGGCCCGGAGTTCCCAGTTAGGGTCCTGTTGGGACTCGCCTTCAGGGTCTAGGCGGACGTGGAAGAATTGTCTGAAAATTAACTGATTTTGTTGGTCTGCACAATCCAAAAGTTGGGTAAGAAGCGGCCCGATCTTAAAGCCGTGAATTTGTTCTTAAAAGTTAATATAAAAAAATGAATATGGGCAGGAATCCTGCCCATATTCATGGCAGTAAGACATTTATCTCAAAAATAATAATTTGAAAAACATAGGCAACTAAGAAGAAGCGAGCAGAGATTACAGGAGGCGTATATAAAATACGACCCTAGTAGGTATATGATTAATGTTTACCTGAAGTCGGTACGGTATATCTGGGAATTGTTGGGACAGTTATCCTTCTCGTTAACAACGTTGTCTCCATCGAAATCATTTTCACATTTGTCACCAACTCCGTTACCTTAAAGGAACATAAACAATGAATATGGTTATTTATTTCTACTCGTGGACACGCTTCGTCAAATTTACCTATCTAATTAAACATTTTCACTCTACGCAAAAGAGAGAGCAATATTCGGTGTCCACAAGGGTACTTCTATTACCAGCAGCTCAATGGGATGATCTTGCACACCGTTACTAAAACAAGAACGTAAACAGTCGTGTATGTTTTTCTTACCGTTGCTATCTATTTGGTCTCTATTAGCGATCAGCGGGCAGTTGTCGTCAATGTCCCGGATGCCATCATTGTCATCGTCGTCATCGCAAGCGTTGCCTTTGCCGTCGTTGTCGTTGTCCTGCTGATCGCTGTTCGGTAGGTTCGGACAGTTGTCCAAGCCGTCTTGCACGCCGTCACTTAAGACAAAACAAAACAGTTAGTGGATATCATCGGTCTTGCGAATCGGTTAAATGCGTTTTTCTCAGAGGCCGTTTGACGTAGATAGCTAAAACTTGAAACATATAGCAATTACCATCACTAACATTCTACAGTATGTCTCTGACTATATGGCTTTACATTCAGGGATTTTTTTGGCTTTTCCATAGAAAACGTCGACATCTGATCAGCCAAAATGTATGAAAAAGCCAAGTTTTTTTTCGCGATTTCGGGGTTCCCATAATAAAAGTAGCTCAGTTTAGCGAGTAGAATAATACTCACAAGTCTCTGTCAACGTCGCTGTCACAAGAATCGCCGACGCCATCCTTGTCAGAGTCTTCCTGCGAAGGGTTCCGGACACGAGGGCAGTTATCACAAACATCTCCAATTTGGTCCTGGTCCATATCTTCTTGGAGAGGGTTGTACTTCTTAGGGCAGTTGTCAATTTGGTTGGCGATACCTGAATTGTAACAAAGTAAGTAATGAGTGATCACCGTGTCAATCGACTTACCTTTGTTTTAAGTACTCTGGAAGAAAAAACAACTTGTCAAATCATGACCAATCTAAAGGGATTGCATTCCTTGGAGCCAAGAAGTGCATGGCTCCAGCTAATGCAGTATAATCATATTGCCCCTGCCCCTGCACCAATTAGTGATATATATTTGGTCTTCGGTTCGGAAGAGTAAAGAAAGACAGCATATAATCTACTCATGTGCTGGTAACTAACTAACTAAATAACTAACATATACTCGTATAAGGAAACTACCGCAATCTTATGTTACTCTTACCATCGTTATACGCGGGCAGTTGTCACAGGCGTCACCAAACTGATCGCTTCGGTCTTCGTCGCGGTTCATCTGGTCCGGATTTTATTTAAGGTGATAGATAACCTAAGTCAACTAACTCCGCCCAATATTACTCTTACCATCGTTATCAATGTCAGGGTCACATAGGTCACCAAGTCCATCGCGGTCTGTATCTTCCTGATCAGGATTGTAAAGACGTGGGCAGTTGTCACAGGCGTCACCAAACTGATCACTTCGGTCTTCGTCGCGGTTCATCTGGTCCGGATTGTATTTGAGCCAGCAGTTATCCTAAGAGGAATATATGTAAAAATTTATGTTATTAATCTTCTTATTCAGAAAATACACTGTCAAGCACTAGTTTACCCAAACAGGAAACTTAATGCACGAAAAAGCCACTGATAAGTACGAAGTACGCTTTTTGGGACCCTATTTCCTCAGATACTAACACCTTCACGGAGCACAACTTCTAAGGCCTCTGGCGGCTCTTTGGGTACACATTTGCGTGCAAGTAACGCATAGTATCTGCTAAGATTCAGTAGATTCCATGAAGATGGTGAAAAAATGTTCAAATTAGCATATTTCTACAGCATTACGGAAACAACTTACAGGATTATTATTAATGCCATCACCATCCGCGTCAGGGTCGCACGAGTCTCCTAGGCCGTCTCCATCTGCATCCTCTTGTCCCGAGTTGGCAACGTGTGGACAGTTGTCAGCTTTGCAACGAGTCTCCGGGCAGTTGAGTTGTTGGTCTGGATAACCGTCTAGATCTGAATCTCGTCCACAAACGGTTCCGTTGCCGGTGTAACCCATCTGAAAATAAGAATTAGAACTGTAGATAGTGTTACCGCTTTTTAGGTTTGTTAAAGTATTCCACTACTGGGTTCCCCTTGATCTACATGACTCCCGTTGTTGTATTTTTATTCCAGCTAACCACCGAAAAGGCGTAAAGTCATTCCGTCATCTTCGTCTGGGCTTGCCCCGTCCGCGCTTATCTTGCGGTACCCACCGGCGGCATGGTGGCTGGTGGCTATTTACTAGCCCACCAATCCGGATGCTTACGCCAGACGTAACACCTATGCGTGTTTTAAAAACAATCAAAACTGCAGGTACTTACGGCACACACACACTTCTGTCCATAGCCGCAAACAGCGTTGAACTGCCGACAATAGTTGATGTCGCAGCGCTGGATGAGGAAATCAGAGTCATAGCACGAGCTGCTTGTGTTCACGTAGTAGTTTCCTCCGCATGGCACGCATGTAAACGAACCCTAGAATACAAGACATTGTTAAGGTACTGATATATTTGTACAGCGTATTGACAAAAAGTCGTCCTCTGACGGTTAAACCGTCCGAAATTCCTACAACCATCTCCCGCGCCTTGTTAGCTTAACTGATGTAACTTTAGAAGACACTTTCTTTAATTAGAATGTGTTCTTTAGCATTAGCGTTCATTTTTCAAGAAGAATTAATCCTTACCGGCGTATTAACACACAGCCTCCCCCTCTGACAATTCGACCGTCCCTCCGCGCACTCGTCTATATCTTCGCAGGGTTCATTCCTGCGCTCGTCGCCCGCGCCCCTCCAGCCTTGACTGCCGGTGTACCCGTAGGGGCACGGGCCGCATTCGAAGCCACCGTCGAAGTTGCGACAGGAGACTAGCTCATCACAGGGGCGGATCAGATCGCATTCGTCCATGTCGACGCAGGAGTGGCCTAGGAGGATAAAAGGAAACATTATAATTATTCAAAAAGAGCTGAGCAGTGAGAACGGTAAGAAATAATGTAAGTATTGTCATCGACGACTTAATCATTTAATTTCTACTGCTGTTTTCGTACTCGTAACGCGGACGACTTTTTCTGCACAGCTGGTCATCTGCCTCATAAAGTCAAAAACAAACTAATATCATCGACGTTACAATCTAGATGGGATATCAGATGATGTTGGTGATCAATTACTTACCATTCCACTCATACCCCCTGCTGCAGCTCTCGCACTCGTAGAATGGGCTCTCTCTAAGAGGGCTGCACCGCCTCTCGCCACACGGTCTCCGTGTGTCGCACAGGTTCTCGCACCGCTGGCTGTCAGCTGTAAATCGTATAGTACATTTTTCTAAACTTTCGTAAATGTTTTTGAATAAGTTCAACCGGGATAAATGCGTCTCTTGTGGTAAATTCGTATTTTAAAGATACCTCCGAAACGTAACATATAACTATTATAGCCGTCTGCATTAAAAGTTTATGACCACACTTGGAACAGAGAGGGTCGCAATAGTTCGAAAATGTTCCGTTTGTGGTTACGCCCATTGGTCGCTCATCTCAAAATGAAATGGTCCATTAATATCCTCTGCTGCAGCTCTCGAACTCATAGAATGCGCTAGCTGCCACCGTCTGTCACTGCACGGTCTCCGTATATCCGAAACGTACTCGAAGAGTCAGCGCCAGCCGTCTACGTTGCCAGAGCAGGGCCGCCTTAGTCAACAACATTACTCATCTCAAATCATGACTTACCATTCCACTCGTACCCCCTGCTGCAGCTCTCGCACTCGTAAAATGGGCTCTCTCTGAGAGGGCTACACCGCCTCTCGCCGCACGGTCTCCGTGTGTCGCAGACGTGCTCGCAGCGATGGCCGTCTCCGTCGTAACCGCTAGGGCAGGCGTCGCAACGGGGGCCGGCGGTCGTTTCTTGACATTGGACTCCTATAACGTTGATGCAATGAGAAATACTTGTCAGTCTCTCTTAAGCTGGTCAAAAGGTTTATTTCACCTCGCCTAAACCTTTTTCCTAGTCAAAATAATCAGATGGTAACTGAGCATTATACATTCCACTTAATTAGAAGTTTTAACATGATCCTCAAATTTTTCGTTTTCCACCTAAGAGCCACGCCTGGAGCAATCGCTTGCTGATTTTTTTAGTATTTTTATGTAATTTTCTACAAACACGATATATAAGACATAATAGCTCTAAAGTATGCTTCTTACTTCTTTTATTTACCTTCCGTTATTTCCCCCGTTTAGTTCTATCATGTTCTATACAGAAAGTAATCAAAAGGCTGTGGCTTTTGACTTGTCTTCATTAAGAGTCTAACAAACATTTATCCAGCAATGGTTATTTCAGTTGATATTATAATGATGAATCTCCTATATCCTCAGCAACTGACAATGCAACTAACCTTCAAAACACTTGATCTGAGAACACGACCTCCTATAGCACTGCACGCCGTTGCCGTGGTAACCAGTCGGACATGGGCCGCAGCGGTATCCGCCGTCGGGCAAGTCTTGACAAGGCACGCCTAGAAGTAAACTTAGGTATAAATCGTTTTTAGGGTTCCGTACCTCAGAAGAAAAAACGGAACCCTTATAGGATCACTCGTGCGTCTGTCTGTCTGTCTGTCTGTCCGTCTGTCACAGCCTATTTTCTCCGAAACTACTAGACCAATTAAGTTTAAATTTGGTATAAATATGTAAGTGTGTGACCCAAAGATGGACATGTAACGTAAACAAATGAATTTTAAACATGGGGACTTCTTTTGGGGGGTAAATGAGAAAATTAAAAAATAAAGTTTTTCAAACTATATCGTGCTACACATCAAATGAAAGAGCTCATTGTGAGAAACTCAAATATATTTTTTTATAATTTTAGGATAAACAGTTTAGAAGTAATCCAAGAAAATATACAAAAAATGACCACCCACCCCCCCCCGAAACTACTACTGGGTCTAAAATTAAAAAAAAATACACAAACTAGTTCTTTACCTATAGAACACAGGAAAACCTATTAGAAATGTGTAGTCAAGCGTGAGTCGGACTTAATTACTTAGTTTTTAATCCGACCCCATTTCACTTACATTTCACATAAAAAATACATTGTTTAAATTGTGAACCCTTGGAACGCGAGTCCGACTCGCACTTGGCCGGCTTTTAGAAGAAAACAAGGTAAGCAATACACTATTGCTATGTTTCTGCAAAATCTGTAATGGAACACAAACATTTCCACGGCTTTGTTTCGAAATATAGAACAATTATTTTTAAATATTGCCTATATTGTTTGGGTATCTTTCAGCCAGAAGTATAAGTATTTCTTTTGGCTTGGACTGACACTCAAACTTACAGCTGTGCTTATACTCCCACTATTCAATTAATAAGATGGATAAACTTTTACGTCCTCCGAAGCAAGGCCACAGAATAAGTAATAGGCTTGGGGTTGCAGGCGGTGTGGCAGGTTCGTCCGTCGCTGGTCTGACGACCAGGGCATATAGCGCACAGGAAACCTTCCGCGGTGTTCATACAATATTCATGCAATTGGGTATTTTACTGTCAATAACTTACTTACGTCTTTTAAAGCAAGGGTTTGGGTTGCAGGCGGTGTGACAAGTTCGTCCGTCGCTGGTCTGACGACCAGGGAATCTAGCGCACAGGAAACCTGCCGCGGTGTTCATACAACATTTATGCAATCGAGTAATTTACTGTCAATGACTTACGTCTTTCAAAGCAAGGGTTGGGGTTGCAGGCCGTGTGGCAAGTTCGTCCGTCGCTGGTCTGACGGCCAGGGCATCTAGCGCACCGGAAACCTTCCGCCGTGTCCGTGCAATATTCACCTAAATTATTTAAAAATGGTTACAAAACTATGCGTTTCACTTTTTTGTGATGAGTGAAAAGTTATGTAAAAATTGAACCTTTCAAGGAATATATGAAGGAACGAAATAAGCATATAATTATGAATATGCTTATCATCATCGTTAGCACAATACACGGATATTTTTATTTTGTCCCATTCTTAACGCAACCACCTCCCTTTTTTTCACCACCCATACTTAAGTAAGTTTAAAAACCTCGCTCCAAGGTTTTGAAATCTACACTAGCAAAGTAGTGTCTTCTAAATTTTGCAGTGTCTTATTCTCTAGGTGTTGTAGTAAATATCGAGGTGCGTTTGTGCTGCGTATTCCTTACCACTACTGCAAGGTCGCCTGTCGCAGGTAACGGGTCTGCAGCGGCGCCCGTCGCCCTCCATGCCGGGCGGGCAAGGCCCGCAAGCTATGCCTGTGGCGGTATTGCGGCAATCCACTCCTGCCATGTAAAATCAAGGATTCAAATAGGTTAGGTATATTAGGGTTATTTCAAATACATCATGATGTCGGGTAGTTCCGGATATCACTCATCATATTAGACTCCATTTTCGTAATTACTCTAATAAACCTTATGCGGAAGACTCCATAGAGGGTTTTTGGTAGATAAAGTGAGTTTGGTAGTTGAGTGCGAAATATCCTCTGCCGCGTCTAATGATGGTCCCTATGAGAGTTCGTCCGTCTCTTTTGTTTGGGCTTAATTCAAATGAGTGTTTGAACAAAATACGACAAAAGAATTTTTGTCGTAATTTGTTCAACGAAGTAGATTTTGTTACATTTCTAAATATATTTTAAACTTCCAAAAAAATGTCTACAAACATTTCATGTGACAGCTACTGCATATAAAAATGAATTGTAATGGGGTTGGCCGGTCGAAATAATTAGCAAATGGCGCCAGCATAGCTTGCCCTGTTAATCCCTAGAATTGTACCAAATTTTTTTAATGCCCTGGATGCCAGCCCTTTAAGCCAAATCTCATAGAAAAAGGGGCAAGCTATGATGGCGCCATCTCTGCAAACCTTTGACAGTTGCCAACCCCATTAAGACCATCACTCAACGCTAGAGGTAAAGAGAGATTTCATTATGGGAACTTTTTCGTCGTTTATAACACTAAAGTAAAGTTTGTTGTTATAAACGATGTGCAAAGAAAATCCTTAAGGATCCTTACACTCTTCTACTAAATAGGTAAACTAGTGTAATCCTTAGATAGGTACCTATATTTGATGAACTCTCACGGCTCGCAGTTTATGGTCACATAATAACTTTCAGCACAGTGCTTTATTTTGCTCGTCAAATCATGATCATAAAACTATGGAGCAAATGAAATTATATTAACCCCTCGAGTAAGGCGGAGGCGATATCGCGTCATTATATACACACACTTTATTTCATACGAAATGTATGAAGAGCCAGATCCATGAGAAATAGAGTAAAACTGAAGACGCCGGGTTCGAATCCGGCCTCACTCGTTAAGGTAGATGTCTGAGTTCTCGTCACTGTTAACATGATAACTTTAAACTTAAGGCGTTAAATTGTCAATAGAGACAAGAGCCGTGTGTCATCTATTGGACATAAGCGTGTCAAGCACTGGGACGTTTACCTTAAATAATTTATCAAAAAAGGTTTAAATTTTGTTCTTGTCAACATAAAATGAAATTGATTATAATAAATAATGGAGTCGTAGAGAATCGAGGCTGTTAATATTATGCTTTAGGATATACATATAGCCACCTAAATACCAACTTTTTAGGCAAAAACCTTTCATGAGTAAATTATCATCTCTCACTCAATCAAGCGCGGCCAAAACAATTTGAGGTCGCAATTTAAAGGGGCAAATTCAAATTTGCCTACGGAGTTACCGGTCCCACTATATTTGTGACCATACATATTCATGAACTCAGGCTAATCAAGCAACTTCACGTTTACATTCGTAACAATTTTACGTGGGCAAAGTAACTCTGTAGGCACATTCTGTAGAGGTGAAATAAAACGCGTTGTGATAAGCGAATTGTTTAATAACACCCACTCAATTACATTAAGTTGCTTGATTACCTTTGTATCCTTACAGTGGGCTCATAAAATGTGGAGCAGAACTGAGAACATTGTCGTCTTGAACTAAGAACTCCATGTAATTTTTGAAGTTTGCACTTAAAGTGCTCAACATTTTTGTGAGCCGACTGAAACCATGAAGATAAATTTGAAATAAGAACTAGAGAAATAAGCTAAAGAAAGCACAAACATTAAAAGGTACAAGAAAAAAAAGTTAAGTACAAATATAGTTCTAGATACGATTGCTAGGCATGATTTATGACTTCATGAAGCCCTCGTTTGATGAAAGTACTCGATTCTATTGTATACTGTAGCGTGTATTTTTGACACGACTGCATAATATTTGACTAAACACAATTAACACATTTTCGTAGGTTTTATAAAAAAAACTTTTTTCCTATTAATTCAGCAAGCAATGTATCATTATTTACTATGACTCAAAACGGCGTATTTACTGATACTGAAGCAACGTCAAAACAGTTACTAAAGATCAGGCAATACAAAATACGATTGCCGCTCAAAAAAAATCTAAAATTGATTATGTTCTGGTGGTTAAAATTAAATAAATAAAAAAATCAGATCGTTTTATAGCACTAAACCCTATGCCCCGTTTAAGTTTGCGGTTACCTTTATCAAAAATACACCCAGTATATGAATCGTAAAATTTGATACATTCAGGCTTTTAAATCTTCTCGATTATCTATCGTTAACCTACTGGGAAAAATACCACACATAGTTTGTTTTTGGCTCTCTGCGCACTTGATAGACAATAGATAATTAATGAACACGCACACAAAATAAGTCAAAATCATCCATAAATGATCAAATTGATCAATTCTATGACATGGTTTCAAATGCTAAAAAAGGTATTCTTAGGTCATTCTCTAAATTTATGCCTGGATCTAAACTTCGTCTAATCATACTAGGGCGGGTACCACACACTCAACTGAACAACGGTAAATATTCCGGTGGCAGCTGTCATCGCATAGAGAGCTGTCAAGCATAGAAGCAAGTTTTAAGGGACTTCGTTGACAGATGGTTTGATGCAATGCAACAGTGCCTAAAAGCTTGGATAGAGTTAAGATCAACCGCAGACATGAAATTTAAGGATAACGATCCTACAAATCCTTCATGAAGAATATATTAACCGCGGTAGCAGGAGGAGTCGGTGCAGCGCTCAACCGCCGGTGTGGGTTGGCGATGGCAGCACTCCCGCAACTGTTTGTTCAGGCTGTCGATGGTGCCCTTCTGGTCTGCGATCTCGTTGCGCAGCTTGTTTACCGTCTGGGAGAGGATTTCTAACTGGCGGATCACACGATCTGAAAAGAATATGATAATGTTTAGGAATAGTGAGGCATTTAGGATGGCGGCTTAAGGATGGATCCAAAATTGTACTAGTCATCATCACGCGTAACCAATGTAGCTAATAATGAGATATTTGAGCCAGACACGATTCGGAATGGTCCTTTAACTGATTTTAATTAGTGGATAAGGATGACGAAAGACTTTTGTGGATTTTATCATTGGTTCCCACCACAGCGCAGGCTTCGCCACAGTTGCTATACACAAAAATAGTATCTACAACATGCTTCGTCAAAATCAAAACAAAAAAAATGCTATTCTAACAATTAAGCCCCAAACTGTTCCCTGCCTGGCCCAAACGTCCCAAATATGCTAGCTGCATTGCCACGCTGAATATATAGCCAAAGATATTTGTTGGACCAGATAAGAGCCAGCACGGGGGTCGCAGCCCCTGTCCCTTAGCCAACGCCCTTGTGTACAACCCATAACTAAGTGCCGAAACCTGTTGCTGATTTGCTTATATTGATAGTTTAATTTGCTTTAGTTACTATTGCCTGGCGTTGCCTCGCCTCCCGGTTGCTTACTTCCGGTTGGAGCGACTCTCTTAGAAAAATGTGCCCAGTTCACTATTCTATTTGAATAGTGCCCAGTTCACTATTCTATCTGAATAGAACCCAGTTCACTATTCTATTTGAATAAGGAACTGGGCACATGAATAAACTCTCTAGGCTATTTCAACGACCTCTTGGTCCTGTGGATCTCCCCATTCGATCTAAACTAAATGTCTTGCCATCAATATTTGCTTCTTCTTTTCCAGTGTACATAGATCAGTGCAGAATGTTTTCATTGCCATACCTATTTATAATGACTTCCGTTATTCCCTATTGATATTGTCTAATATAACTGAACTAAATCTCTTACCATCACAATCAATATCAGTAGACGGTATGTCCCCCCTCGGCGGGCCCGGGGTGGGCAGCACACCGTTGTCGATGGCGTTGGCCCGGTAGTCGTCGCCCTGCATGTCGTCCAAATGTCGCACGTCCACCATGTCAGAGTTGTCCACGCTGACGAGGGGGTTGTCGGGGTTGCAGTTGAGCGTGTCGAGGGCTGCGCGTTCGTTGCCGTAGATTTCTACTGGTACGTTTTCTTCGTGGTACTATAAATGGAAACGGACAGTAGTTGTATTTTAATAACAAAACTTCCGTGAAACACAGACATATTAGACATATTAAAACGAGTCACTCACGTATTTTAAGTCAAAAATCGCTCGTCATGATCAGACATGATGTTGATGTGGGTTGAGTGCGCCGGTCCGCCCCGACACGAGCTCATGGTGACACTGCTCGGTACGGAGCGAATTTTGATTTAAAATACGCGAGTGAACCGTTTTAATATATTTTATATGGATAGTTGTTAAAAAATTTAACGAAAAATTAAAGTTCTAGGAAATCAGAGTAGATATAGAAGTGGACCAAAAACTTGCAGATTAAACTATAGACAACGCACATACGAAAATGAAGAAAGGCAACATGAGTAAAGACTTCTATGTGTGACAACCGAATAGTATGGTACTCTGTTACTCCTAACAGAGTACCATACTATTCGGTTGTACTCCACCTTCTTGACTTTTTTGTCTGCAAGTATCTGAGGATTATGACGTCATAGGTACATTAATCAAGATACTCTTGTTTTTTGAGCCAGCAACTCCAGGTGATCAATGCTGGAGGGCATTTCCAGGAGGACTAAATAATACTCACCAATCTGCACTTGTCATTCGCAAGGAGCGTCAACAGATCGTATCTCCCTGGCAGCGCATGATGATGCAGAGGTTTGCAGCCCACGAGGAGCTTCACTTGGTTCGGAGATACTACAAGAGTGAGGACGCTCTTGGTATCTGAGCCTAAAAGCCAGGACACCGACTTCAGGTGACCACCATATAGGCTCTCTAGTGAAACTGAAATAAAGCAAATATTGCGATCAAAATCCATTAACAATCTACCACAACGTGAAGTATTAATCGACAGTAGAAATTTCAAGTATGGCTAGAATGTTTATCCCTCCCCATTGTAATCTCATGAATAAGGTACTTTAAAGAGAGTTATGGGCACCGTGAATATCATCTTGCTTTGCGTGGTAGGGCACAGCACAGCGGATATCATTCCAAATCTACAGCAGAGCCCAACTGGGAAAGTACCTTGCAGAAAACCGCAGCCAAATAACTGTAGACCCTACTCATAGTGTTGTGTTCCTGCCGGTGAGTAATGCCAGAGCTCACTGAGGGTGCGGAGGGTTAGGGTCGGCAACGCGGAGTTGCAGGCGTGCATAGGCTACGGAGACTGCTTAACATTAGGCGGGCCGTGTGCTTGTCACTGACGTAGTATAAAAAAACTTACCTATACTCGTGATTATGAAATAAAATTGTCAATCGTCTCACTCACCCTTATGGCTCTTCCTGTTGTAATAGAGTGAGACAGAATCATCGTCCTCGCCCTTCACGTGCAATAAGTCTGCCCTCCTGGCTCCTTTGGTATGTGGTCGGAGGACGATGGCTACTTCCCCGCCGCTCTGTGCTGACAATGCTGCAGCAATCGCGTTGTTTGTGGCCTCTGGAATATGAAATACACTTATCACTGAAGGAAAAAGCAACCCATATATCTTCTCTGTTGTGTGCAATTCGTATCTACCAGGCTATTTCTCACTTGCTTGTAAATATTTAATGGTGTCTGTCTTTTCAGTATGCAAGCCAATGTCAAATATCCAACTACCGCCTTATTTCCGTTTACTTCATACTATTGTGTTGGAATTGTAATCGTCTCGTCACCCCCTTGTATGACATTCTCCCCCCTAAAATTCCCCGTCCTGTTAACATTAATTTCCTCCTTACATTAGTTACCTCCCCTTTTGTGAACGTTTTAGCTAAACACATTAAAAACAATAACCTGTATTTGTAGTAGTTAGTTTTAATAATATATGTTTGTTTTGTCCTGGTAGATCTACATCCGATTCTCATCTGAGTGAACTGCGTCGTGGATATTCACCGGCCAATTGTCTTCATAAAGCACGTGCGTTCCTAAACCTTGACGTTGGCGGAATCATTGACAATATCGATGGAGCCATAATACCCAAAGATTGATTGATTGATTAGTTTTAGTTTAGTTGTAGCTTAGTTTTAAGTCAGGTACCCACTGAAAATCAGCGTCATGGCTTGCCGTGGCATTATGCTGAGTGGGGATCCTGTTTAACGTCTAGTTTGTGTTGTATTGTTATTTTAATGTATTGTCCAATGTTTATGCTGCTAAATAAATGTATTTCTTTATTTCTTACTTATAAACATCTCAAACTGGCGTCTATCTAAACAATCAATCGTCATCTTTTAGCGTTATTTAATAGTGATTTAGGGCATCATTATGCATTAGTTATCTTATATATATCGTTTTCAAGCAAAAGGTACCACATTGTCAATTGCCATAAGGACGCTCTGACAGGTAATTCGTATAAAGGTACGTACAATCAAATTTCATCCTTATGGTAAGCGACAAAGTGGTACCTTTTGATTGAAAACGTCGCATATGATAATATCTTAGAACCCCGATTTTCTATTAACCGTAAGCGTGACTGCTAAATCGGGTTACTTTCGCCCTAAAGGGTTAAACAGTTTGTTCAACTAATTTAGGTGCTACAAACTTGAACCTAAACCGTAACTTTTCGTATAACAATAACATTTTGTAAATTAGTTAAGAAGTTTAGAAAGATCTACTTGTCTTATAATTTATTCGCTGAACAAAGTACATTTTAATGTATGGACAATCTTATCCCTTAAACGGCTAGAATTATTTAAACCAAAATAAGTCTGCAACGATTTTGATAGCACACGCAGTGCAAGTGTGCGTCGTGTGAAGACTGCGTGTGTATCAAAATCGTTGCAGACTTATCTTGGTCTAAATCTCGCATATTAATGCGAGTGAGATGTATATAGAAAACAGTCGTCGGTCCGTCGCAAGGCTACTAGAGCTAAACTATACACATTTACGGTATAGTTGCGGATTGTTCGCCCTCTCAACAGTCTATAATTATATAGCATTCCAACGACTGGACCCTTAGATTTGCCGTATTGACAAGTTAGCGCCGTGATGCGTCAACATCGCATGTCCCACCAGGAAGACCGTAGAAGGGAGGCGCGAGTTTTTGCGCGCACCGTTACGCTGCGTGTGCGCACCTTTAATTGCAACTTACGGGATTCGAGAGCAAATACGTGCGGTACTGTTAGCTTTTATTTTAATTGATCAGCTGGTGGATAAACTGGTCAGAGGAAGTACCTTTATTGTGTAACACCTCCAAATTAGGAGGATATAACCAAACGGAGCCGCCACGTCTGTAATTTGTTGTACAAAAAAGTCTGCCAATTTATGCGGGGGAGGGGAACGTCAAATATATACGTAACGTCAAAATAAATAAAATAGCCATGTCAGATAAACGTCAGTCCATACATTGTGTATGACCATTGGCAGACTATTTTCGACACAGGGAAATGCCTGTTAATGGCCACTCCGTTTGGTTATATATCCTCCTAGCCTCCAAATTAAAAAAGAGAATAATACGAGTAGGTACCTACAGGACAGGACCTAATCCTTATCATATCAGTGATTAAGCTGAAAATAATGGATTTTGGCCAAAACCCAAAGTATTCGACCAAATTCGTTGAGCTTTAACTATCATTTAGATATATAGGATGTCCCATAAAACGACGTGATATAATGAAGAATCTCCTTAACAGTTTTTAAGAGTTTAGAGGAATAACGTAGATAGAGTAAGACCAAGATAAATCTGCAGCGATTTTTATAGCACAAACGTGCAAGTGTTATTTAAATGTCATAATTTCATAGAAGTCTGTGCTATAAAAATCGCTGCAGAGTTATCTTGGTCTGACTCTACCTATTTCGGTCGGAAATTTCGATTGTTTTCCTAATATGAGTGTTTCAAAGAACAGTCAATTGTCAACTAATAGCCGGCAGCGGAACTAATAAAGAGAGTCATGGCTACAAAATGATCTACACACTCTCTTTTTCTCTGAACAACCAATAGTATTTTATACAATCGTGATATAATAGAGAGCTTTTCAGTCGAGTACCGTGTTTAAGCAACGAAGCTTGCTGAGTTGCTTAAGTTAAGGTACGAGATTGAAAAGCTTGATTATATCACTATTGTATACAATACTTTTTCTACGAGACAAAAAAATAATACTTTCAACTAATAGAATCATATAAGTAAACATTGTAAACAAAACAAAAGTATACAGCTAAGATACGCGAGCTGCCGCAGCCCGCGATACCTCGCGCCCCGGCCGCCGGGCCCGGCGCCCCCGGCGGGTTGGTCAACGACACCTCCTCGTAACTCATGAGGCCCTGGTACCTGCTCCTTGCTAAATTCAGTTTTAAGACAGTTTTTTTCTCGATTTTGGTCACCGTAGCCTATGGAGACTAACAAGCAACGCTAAGCGCTTTTCGTAGGGTATGGATGTTGCCATATGAAGGGTGTCACATGCGCGTTTCTGACTTATGAAGCAATTGTTTCTACTACAACATGAAATAAAATGTTTTTATTGGCCAACCAATCACAAAGCAGATGCGACGCAGCAGCGTGTTTAAGTAGGCTAATTTGCATACCGGTGTGAAGTTAGCGGCCAAAGTTATCGGCCAACGATAACCCGACCAAATTAAGAAGTCAACATTTTTTACTTGTGCATTTCTATTAAAAAGAGCTTAAGTCGGATATTAAATGGTCAAAAGTGAAGGAAAAAGTGAGGCATCATCCTATTAATAACATATCAGGATACATTTAACCAACTAGGTATCAAAAATGACTTGAACAGATCCCGACATAATGTACTATACAAACCTACTATAAACGCATTTTTAGACACAAAAACGCTTCAAATATATTATTTACAGAAATAAAAAGCTTTTATCAAAGCTTTTAAAACCAATTAACCGCGCTTTTCAGAGTTGTTACACGAAAACTATCCATTGGCCGAGTCAGCGGCCGAAAGCTTCACAAATCACCAATTTTACCCAACTTCTAGAAATAAAGACACTTTCATACTTACTTCAACGTACATAGCTGTCATAAGCTTTCGAAAAAAGCTTTCCGAACCGACTTTCCTCGCTAAATATAGATATTGCAAAAGAAAAATCGTTAGCGGCGGAACGATTCTGAAAATATTTTTTTAAATGATAATAATTTCTAGATATGGAAAGTAATTATTACATCAATGTAAACTGTAAATCAAGAGCTTTTGTCAAAGCTTTCCAAACCCAATAACCGCGCTTTTCACAGTTGTTTAACGAAAAATATCCACTGGCCTAGTCAGCGGCCGAAAGCTACAGAAATCACCGATTTTACCCAACTTCTAGAAACAAAGACACTTTCAAACTTACTTCATCATACACAGCTGTTATAGGCTTTCCCAAAAAAGCTTTCAGAACCGACTTTCCTCGCTAAATATAGGTATTGTAACTGAAAAATAGTTAGCGGCCGAACGATTCTGAAATTTTTTTTTTTTAATGGTGATACACATCTAGATATGGAAAATAATTATAACATTAAGGATAAATATAAATCAAGAGCTCTTGTCAAAGCTTTCCAAACCCAATAACCGCGCTTTTCACAGTTGTTTAACGAAAAATATCCACTGGCCTAGTCAGCGGCCGAAAGCTACACAAATCACCAATTTTACCCATCTTCTAGAAACAAAGACACTTTCAAACTTACTTCATCTTACACAGCTGTTATAGGCTTTCCAAAAAAAGCTTTCAGAACCGACTTTCCTCGCTAAATATAGGTATTGCAACTGAAAAATAGTTAGCGGCCGAACGATTCTGAAAATATATTTTTTTAATTGTGATACACATCTAATTATGGAAAGTAATTTTAACATCAAGGATAAATATAAATCAAGAGCTTTTGTCAAAGCTTTCCAAACCCAATAAACGCGCATTCCACAGTTGTTTTACGAAAAATATCCATTGGCCGAGTCAGCGGCCGAAAGCTACACAAATCACCAATTTTACCCAACTTCTAGAAACAAAGACACTTTCAAACTTACTTCATCGTACACAGCTGTTATAGGCTTTCCAAAAAAAGCTTTCAGAACCGACTTTCCTCGCTAAATATAGGTATTGCAACTGAAAAATAGTTAGCGGCCGAACGATTCTGAAAATATATTTTTTTAATTGTGATACACATCTAATTATGGAAAGTAATTTTAACATCAAGGATAAATATAAATCAAGAGCTTTTGTCAAAGCTTTCCAAACCCAATAAACGCGCATTCCACAGTTGTTTTACGAAAAATATCCATTGGCCGAGTCAGCGGCCGAAAGCTACACAAATCACCGATTTCACCCAACTTCTAGAAACAAAGACACTTTCAAACTTACTTCATCATACACAGCTGTTATAGGCTTTCCCAAAAAAGCTTTCAGAACCGACTTTCCTCGCTAAATATAGGTATTGCAACTGAAAAATAGTTAGCGGCCGAACGATTCTGAATTTTTTTTTTTTAAATTGTGATACACATCTAATTATGGAAAGTAATTATAACATTAAGGACAAATATAAATCAAGAGCTCTTGTCAAAGATTTCCAAACCCAATAACCGCGCTTTTCACAGTTGTTTTACGAAAAATATCCATTGGCCGAGTCAGCGGCCGAAAGCTACACAAATCACCGATTTTACCCAACTTCTAGAAACAAAGACACTTTCAAACTTACTTCGTTGTACACAGCTGTTATAGGCTTTCCCAAAAAAGCTTTCAGAACCGACTTTCCTCGCTAAATATAGGTATTGCAACTGAAAAATAGTTAGCGGCCGAACGATTCTGAAAATATTTTTTTTTAAATTGTGATACACATCTAATTATGGAAAGTAATTATAACATCAAGGATAAATATAAATCAAGAGCTTTTGTCAAAGCTTTCCAAACCCAATAAACGCGCTTTCCACAGTTGTTTTACGAAAAATATCCATTGGCCGAGTCAGCGGCCGAAAGCTACACAAATCGACGATTTTACCCAACTTCTAGAAACAAAGACACTTTCAAACTTACTTCATCGTACACAGCTGTTATAGGCTTTCCCAAAAAAGCTTTCAGAACCGACTTTCCTCGCTAAATATAGGTATTGCAACTGAAAAATAGTTAGCGGCCGAACGATTTTAAAAAAAAATTTTTTTAAATGGTGATACACATCTAGATATGGAAAGTAATTATAACATTAAAGGATAAATATAAATCAAGAGCTCTTGTCGAAGCTTTCCAAACCCAATAACCACGCTTTTCACAGTTGTTTTACGAAAAATATCCATTGGCCGAGTCAGCGGCCGAAAGCTACACAAATCACCGATTTTATCAATCTTCTAAAAACAAAGACACTTTCAAACTTACATCATCGTACACAGCTGTTATAGGCTTTCCCAAAAAAGCTTTCAGAACCGACTTTCCTCGCTAAATATAGGTATTGCAACTGAAAAATAGTTAGCGGCCGAACGATTCTGAAAATATTTTTATTTTAATTGTGATACACATCTAATTATGGAAAGTAATTTTAACATTAAGGAAAAATATAAATCAAGAGCTTTTGTCAAAGCTTTCCAAACCCAATAACCGCGCTTTTCACAGTTGTTTAACGAAAAATATCCATTGGCCTAGTCAGCGGCCGAAAGCTACACAAATCACCGATTTTACCCAACTTCTGGAAACAAAGACACTTTCAAACTTACTTCATCGTACACAGCTGTTATAGGCTTTCCCAAAAAAGCTTTCAGAACCGACTTTCCTCGCTAAATATAGGTATTGCAACTGAAAAATAGTTAGCGGCCGAACGATTCTGAAAATATTTTTTTTAAATTGTGATACACATCTAATTATGGAAAGTAATTTTAACATCAAGGATAAATATAAATCAAGAGCTTTTGTCAAAGCTTTCCAAACCCAATAAACGCGCTTTCCACAGTTGTTTTACGAAAAATATCCATTGGCCGAGTCAGCGGTCGAAAGCTACACAAATCACCGATTTTACCCAACTTCTAGAAACAAAGACACTTTCAAACTTACTTCGTCATACACAGCTGTTATAGGCTTTCCCAAAAAAGCTTTCAGAACCGACTTTCCTCGCTAAATATAGGTATTGCAACTGAAAATAATTAGCGGCCGAACGATTCTGTTTTTTTTTTTAAATGGTGATACACATCTAGATATGGAAAGTAATTATAACATTAAAGGATAAATATAAATCAAGAGCTCTTGTCGAAGCTTTCCAAACCCAATAACCGCGCTTTTCAGAGTTGTTTTACGAAAAATATCCATTGGCCGAGTCAGCGGCCGAAAGCTACACAAATCACCAATTTTACCCATCTTCTAGAAACAAAGACACTTTCAAACTTACTTCATCTTACACAGCTGTTATAGGCTTTCCAAAAAAAGCTTTCAGAACCGACTTTCCTCGCTAAATATAGGTATTGCAACTGAAAAATAGTTAGCGGCCGAACGTTTCTGAAAAAAAATTTTTTTAAATGGTGCTACACATCTAGATATGGAAAGTAATTATAACATCAAGGAAAAATATAAATCAAGAGCTCTTGTCGAAGCTTTCCAAACCCAATAACCGCGCTTTTCAGAGTTGTTTTACGAAAAATATCCATTGGCCGAGTCAGCGGCCGAAAGCTACACAAATCACCAATTTTACCCATCTTCTAGAAACAAAGACACTTTCAAACTTACTTCATCTTACACAGCTGTTATAGGCTTTCCCAAAAAAGCTTTCAGAACCGACTTTCCTCGCTAAATATAGGTATTGCAACTGAAAAATAGTTAGCGGCCGAACGATTCTAAAAAAAAAATTTTTTAAATGGTGATACACATCTATATATGGAAAGTAATTATAACATTAAAGGATAAATATAAATCAAGAGCTCTTGTCGAAGCTTTCCAAACCCAATAACCGCGCTTTTCACAGTTGTTTTACGAAAAATATCCATTGGCCGAGTCAGCGGCCGAAAGCTACACAAATCACCGATTTTACCCAACTTCTAGAAACAAAGACACTTTCAAACTTACTTCATCATACACAGCTGTTATAGGCTTTCCAAAAAAAGCTTTCAGAACCGACTTTCCTCGCTAAATATAGGTATTGCAACTGAAAATAATTAGCGGCCGAACGATTCTGAATTTTTTTTTTAAATGGTGATACACATCTAGATATGGAAAGTAATTATAACATTAAAGGATAAATATAAATCAAGAGCTCTTGTCGAAGCTTTCCAAACCCAATAACCGCGCTTTTCAGAGTTGTTTTACGAAAAATATCCATTGGCCGAGTCAGCGGCCGAAAGCTACACAAATCACCAATTTTACCCATCTTCTAGAAACAAAGACACTTTCAAACTTACTTCATCTTACACAGCTGTTATAGGCTTTCCAAAAAAAGCTTTCAGAACCGACTTTCCTCGCTAAATATAGGTATTGCAACTGAAAAATAGTTAGCGGCCGAACGTTTCTGAAAAAAATTTTTTTTTAAATGGTGCTACACATCTAGATATGGAAAGTAATTATAACATTAAAGGATAAATATAAATCAAGAGCTCTTGTCGAAGCTTTCCAAACCCAATAACCGCGCTTTTCACAGTTGTTTTACGAAAAATATCCATTGGCCGAGTCAGCGGCCGAAAGCTACACAAATCACCGATTTTACCCAACTTCTAGAAACAAAGACACTTTCGAACTTACTTCATCATACACAGCTGTTATAGGCTTTCCCAAAAAAGCTTTCAGAACCGACTTTCCTCGCTAAATATAGGTATTGCAACTGAAAAATAGTTCACGGCCGAACGTTTCTGAAAAAAATTTTTTTTAAATGGTGCTACACATCTAGATATGGAAAGTAATTATAACATTAAGGATAAATATAAATCAAGAGCTCTTGTCAAAGATTTCCAAACCCAATAACCGCGCTTTTCACAATTGTTTTACGAAAAATATCCATTGGCCGAGTCAGCGGCCGAAAGCTACACAAATCACCGATTTTACCCAACTTCTAGAAACAAAGACACTTTCAAACTTACTTCATCATACACAGCTGTTATAGGCTTTCCCAAAAAAGCTTTCAGAACCGAATTTCCTCGCTAAATATAGGTATTGCAACTGAAAAATAGTTAGCGGCCGAACGTTTCTGAAAAAAAATTTTTTTAAATGGTGCTACACATCTAGATATGGAAAGTAATTATAACATTAAGGATAAATATAAATCAAGAGCTCTTGTCAAAGATTTCCAAACCCAATAACCGCGCTTTTCACAGTTGTTTTACGAAAAATATCCATTGGCCGAGTCAGCGGCCGAAAGCTACACAAATCACCGATTTTACCCAACTTCTAGAAACAAAGACACTTTCAAACTTACTTCATCATACACAGCTGTTATAGGCTTTCCCAAAAAAGCTTTCAGAACCGACTTTCCTCGCTAAATAAAGGTATTGCAACTGAAAAATAGTTCACGGCCGAACGTTTCTGAAAAAATTTTTTTTTAAATGGTGCTACACATCTAGATATGGAAAGTAATTATAACATTAAGGATAAATATAAATCAAGAGCTCTTGTCAAAGATTTCCAAACCCAATAACCGCGCTTTTCACAGTTGTTTTACGAAAAATATCCATTGGCCGAGTCAGCGGCCGAAAGCTACACAAATCACCAATTTTACCCATCTTCTAGAAACAAAGACACTTTCAAACTTACTTCATCTTACACAGCTGTTATAGGCTTTCCAAAAAAAGCTTTCAGAACCGACTTTCCTCGCTAAATATAGGTATTGCAACTGAAAATAATTAGCGGCCGAACGATTCTGATTTTTTTTTTTAAATGGTGATACACATCTAGATATGGAAAGTAATTATAACATTAAAGGATAAATATAAATCAAGAGCTCTTGTCGAAGCTTTCCAAACCCAATAACCGCGCTTTTCAGAGTTGTTTTACGAAAAATATCCATTGGCCGAGTCAGCGGCCGAAAGCTACACAAATCACCAATTTTACCCATCTTCTAGAAACAAAGACACTTTCAAACTTACTTCATCTTACACAGCTGTTATAGGCTTTCCAAAAAAAGCTTTCAGAACCGACTTTCCTCGCTAAATATAGGTATTGCAACTGAAAATAATTAGCGGCCGAACGATTCTGATTTTTTTTTTAAATGGTGATACACATCTAGATATGGAAAGTAATTATAACATTAAAGGATAAATATAAATCAAGAGCTCTTGTCGAAGCTTTCCAAACCCAATAACCGCGCTTTTCAGAGTTGTTTTACGAAAAATATCCATTGGCCGAGTCAGCGGCCGAAAGCTACACAAATCACCAATTTTACCCATCTTCTAGAAACAAAGACACTTTCAAACTTACTTCATCTTACACAGCTGTTATAGGCTTTCCAAAAAAAGCTTTCAGAACCGACTTTCCTCGCTAAATATAGGTATTGCAACTGAAAAATAGTTAGCGGCCGAACGTTTCTGAAAAAAAATTTTTTTAAATGGTGCTACACATCTAGATATGGAAAGTAATTATAACATCAAGGAAAAATATAAATCAAGAGCTTTTGGCAAAGCTTTCCAAACCCACTAACCGCGCTTTTCAGAGTTGTTTTACGAAAAATATCCACTGGCCTAGTCAGCGGCCGAAAGCTACACAAATCACCGATTTTACCCAACTTCTAGAAACAAAGACACTTTCAAACTTACTTCATCATACACAGCTGTTATAGGCTTTCCCAAAAAAGCTTTCAGAACCGACTTTCCTCGCTAAATATAGGTATTGCAACTGAAAAATAGTTAGCGGCCGAACGATTCTAAAAAAAAAATTTTTTAAATGGTGATACACATCTATATATGGAAAGTAATTATAACATTAAAGGATAAATATAAATCAAGAGCTCTTGTCGAAGCTTTCCAAACCCAATAACCGCGCTTTTCACAGTTGTTTTACGAAAAATATCCATTGGCCGAGTCAGCGGCCGAAAGCTACACAAATCACCGATTTTACCCAACTTCTAGAAACAAAGACACTTTCAAACTTACTTCATCATACACAGCTGTTATAGGCTTTCCAAAAAAAGCTTTCAGAACCGACTTTCCTCGCTAAATATAGGTATTGCAACTGAAAATAATTAGCGGCCGAACGATTCTGAATTTTTTTTTTTAAATGGTGATACACATCTAGATATGGAAAGTAATTATAACATTAAAGGATAAATATAAATCAAGAGCTCTTGTCGAAGCTTTCCAAACCCAATAACCGCGCTTTTCAGAGTTGTTTTACGAAAAATATCCATTGGCCGAGTCAGCGGCCGAAAGCTACACAAATCACCAATTTTACCCATCTTCTAGAAACAAAGACACTTTCAAACTTACTTCATCTTACACAGCTGTTATAGGCTTTCCAAAAAAAGCTTTCAGAACCGACTTTCCTCGCTAAATATAGGTATTGCAACTGAAAAATAGTTAGCGGCCGAACGTTTCTGAAAAAAATTTTTTTTTAAATGGTGCTACACATCTAGATATGGAAAGTAATTATAACATTAAAGGATAAATATAAATCAAGAGCTCTTGTCGAAGCTTTCCAAACCCAATAACCGCGCTTTTCACAGTTGTTTTACGAAAAATATCCATTGGCCGAGTCAGCGGCCGAAAGCTACACAAATCACCGATTTTACCCAACTTCTAGAAACAAAGACACTTTCAAACTTACTTCATCTTACACAGCTGTTATAGGCTTTCCCAAAAAAGCTTTCAGAACCGACTTTCCTCGCTAAATATAGGTATTGCAACTGAAAAATAGTTAGCGGCCGAACGATTCTAAAAAAAAAATTTTTTAAATGGTGATACACATCTATATATGGAAAGTAATTATAACATTAAAGGATAAATATAAATCAAGAGCTCTTGTCGAAGCTTTCCAAACCCAATAACCGCGCTTTTCACAGTTGTTTTACGAAAAATATCCATTGGCCGAGTCAGCGGCCGAAAGCTACACAAATCACCGATTTTACCCAACTTCTAGAAACAAAGACACTTTCAAACTTACTTCATCATACACAGCTGTTATAGGCTTTCCAAAAAAAGCTTTCAGAACCGACTTTCCTCGCTAAATATAGGTATTGCAACTGAAAATAATTAGCGGCCGAACGATTCTGAATTTTTTTTTTAAATGGTGATACACATCTAGATATGGAAAGTAATTATAACATCAAGGAAAAATATAAATCAAGAGCTTTTGGCAAAGCTTTCCAAACCCACTAACCTCGCTTTTCAGAGTTGTTTTACGAAAAATATCCACTGGCCTAGTCAGCGGGCGAAAGCTACACAAATCACCAATTTTACCCAACTTCTAGAAACAAAGACACTTTCAAACTTACTTCATCGTACACAGCTGTTATAGGCTTTCCAAAAAAAGCTTTCAGAACCGACTTTCCTCGCTAAATATAGGTATTGCAACTGAAAAATAGTTAGCGGCCGAACGATTCTGAAAATATATTTTTTTAATTGTGATACACATCTAATTATGGAAAGTAATTTTAACATCAAGGATAAATATAAATCAAGAGCTTTTGTCAAAGCTTTCCAAACCCAATAAACGCGCATTCCACAGTTGTTTTACGAAAAATATCCATTGGCCGAGTCAGCGGCCGAAAGCTACACAAATCACCGATTTCACCCAACTTCTAGAAACAAAGACACTTTCAAACTTACTTCATCATACACAGCTGTTATAGGCTTTCCCAAAAAAGCTTTCAGAACCGACTTTCCTCGCTAAATATAGGTATTGCAACTGAAAAATAGTTAGCGGCCGAACGATTCTGAATTTTTTTTTTTTAAATTGTGATACACATCTAATTATGGAAAGTAATTATAACATTAAGGACAAATATAAATCAAGAGCTCTTGTCAAAGATTTCCAAACCCAATAACCGCGCTTTTCACAGTTGTTTTACGAAAAATATCCATTGGCCGAGTCAGCGGCCGAAAGCTACACAAATCACCGATTTTACCCAACTTCTAGAAACAAAGACACTTTCAAACTTACTTCGTTGTACACAGCTGTTATAGGCTTTCCCAAAAAAGCTTTCAGAACCGACTTTCCTCGCTAAATATAGGTATTGCAACTGAAAAATAGTTAGCGGCCGAACGATTCTGAAAATATTTTTTTTTAAATTGTGATACACATCTAATTATGGAAAGTAATTATAACATCAAGGATAAATATAAATCAAGAGCTTTTGTCAAAGCTTTCCAAACCCAATAAACGCGCTTTCCACAGTTGTTTTACGAAAAATATCCATTGGCCGAGTCAGCGGCCGAAAGCTACACAAATCGACGATTTTACCCAACTTCTAGAAACAAAGACACTTTCAAACTTACTTCATCGTACACAGCTGTTATAGGCTTTCCCAAAAAAGCTTTCAGAACCGACTTTCCTCGCTAAATATAGGTATTGCAACTGAAAAATAGTTAGCGGCCGAACGATTTTAAAAAAAAATTTTTTTAAATGGTGATACACATCTAGATATGGAAAGTAATTATAACATTAAAGGATAAATATAAATCAAGAGCTCTTGTCGAAGCTTTCCAAACCCAATAACCACGCTTTTCACAGTTGTTTTACGAAAAATATCCATTGGCCGAGTCAGCGGCCGAAAGCTACACAAATCACCGATTTTATCAATCTTCTAAAAACAAAGACACTTTCAAACTTACATCATCGTACACAGCTGTTATAGGCTTTCCCAAAAAAGCTTTCAGAACCGACTTTCCTCGCTAAATATAGGTATTGCAACTGAAAAATAGTTAGCGGCCGAACGATTCTGAAAATATTTTTATTTTAATTGTGATACACATCTAATTATGGAAAGTAATTTTAACATTAAGGAAAAATATAAATCAAGAGCTTTTGTCAAAGCTTTCCAAACCCAATAACCGCGCTTTTCACAGTTGTTTAACGAAAAATATCCATTGGCCTAGTCAGCGGCCGAAAGCTACACAAATCACCGATTTTACCCAACTTCTGGAAACAAAGACACTTTCAAACTTACTTCATCGTACACAGCTGTTATAGGCTTTCCCAAAAAAGCTTTCAGAACCGACTTTCCTCGCTAAATATAGGTATTGCAACTGAAAAATAGTTAGCGGCCGAACGATTCTGAAAATATTTTTTTTAAATTGTGATACACATCTAATTATGGAAAGTAATTTTAACATCAAGGATAAATATAAATCAAGAGCTTTTGTCAAAGCTTTCCAAACCCAATAAACGCGCTTTCCACAGTTGTTTTACGAAAAATATCCATTGGCCGAGTCAGCGGTCGAAAGCTACACAAATCACCGATTTTACCCAACTTCTAGAAACAAAGACACTTTCAAACTTACTTCGTCATACACAGCTGTTATAGGCTTTCCCAAAAAAGCTTTCAGAACCGACTTTCCTCGCTAAATATAGGTATTGCAACTGAAAATAATTAGCGGCCGAACGATTCTGTTTTTTTTTTTAAATGGTGATACACATCTAGATATGGAAAGTAATTATAACATTAAAGGATAAATATAAATCAAGAGCTCTTGTCGAAGCTTTCCAAACCCAATAACCGCGCTTTTCAGAGTTGTTTTACGAAAAATATCCATTGGCCGAGTCAGCGGCCGAAAGCTACACAAATCACCAATTTTACCCATCTTCTAGAAACAAAGACACTTTCAAACTTACTTCATCTTACACAGCTGTTATAGGCTTTCCAAAAAAAGCTTTCAGAACCGACTTTCCTCGCTAAATATAGGTATTGCAACTGAAAAATAGTTAGCGGCCGAACGTTTCTGAAAAAAAATTTTTTTAAATGGTGCTACACATCTAGATATGGAAAGTAATTATAACATCAAGGAAAAATATAAATCAAGAGCTCTTGTCGAAGCTTTCCAAACCCAATAACCGCGCTTTTCAGAGTTGTTTTACGAAAAATATCCATTGGCCGAGTCAGCGGCCGAAAGCTACACAAATCACCAATTTTACCCATCTTCTAGAAACAAAGACACTTTCAAACTTACTTCATCTTACACAGCTGTTATAGGCTTTCCCAAAAAAGCTTTCAGAACCGACTTTCCTCGCTAAATATAGGTATTGCAACTGAAAAATAGTTAGCGGCCGAACGATTCTAAAAAAAAAATTTTTTAAATGGTGATACACATCTATATATGGAAAGTAATTATAACATTAAAGGATAAATATAAATCAAGAGCTCTTGTCGAAGCTTTCCAAACCCAATAACCGCGCTTTTCACAGTTGTTTTACGAAAAATATCCATTGGCCGAGTCAGCGGCCGAAAGCTACACAAATCACCGATTTTACCCAACTTCTAGAAACAAAGACACTTTCAAACTTACTTCATCATACACAGCTGTTATAGGCTTTCCAAAAAAAGCTTTCAGAACCGACTTTCCTCGCTAAATATAGGTATTGCAACTGAAAATAATTAGCGGCCGAACGATTCTGAATTTTTTTTTTAAATGGTGATACACATCTAGATATGGAAAGTAATTATAACATTAAAGGATAAATATAAATCAAGAGCTCTTGTCGAAGCTTTCCAAACCCAATAACCGCGCTTTTCAGAGTTGTTTTACGAAAAATATCCATTGGCCGAGTCAGCGGCCGAAAGCTACACAAATCACCAATTTTACCCATCTTCTAGAAACAAAGACACTTTCAAACTTACTTCATCTTACACAGCTGTTATAGGCTTTCCAAAAAAAGCTTTCAGAACCGACTTTCCTCGCTAAATATAGGTATTGCAACTGAAAAATAGTTAGCGGCCGAACGTTTCTGAAAAAAATTTTTTTTTAAATGGTGCTACACATCTAGATATGGAAAGTAATTATAACATTAAAGGATAAATATAAATCAAGAGCTCTTGTCGAAGCTTTCCAAACCCAATAACCGCGCTTTTCACAGTTGTTTTACGAAAAATATCCATTGGCCGAGTCAGCGGCCGAAAGCTACACAAATCACCGATTTTACCCAACTTCTAGAAACAAAGACACTTTCGAACTTACTTCATCATACACAGCTGTTATAGGCTTTCCCAAAAAAGCTTTCAGAACCGACTTTCCTCGCTAAATATAGGTATTGCAACTGAAAAATAGTTCACGGCCGAACGTTTCTGAAAAAATTTTTTTTTAAATGGTGCTACACATCTAGATATGGAAAGTAATTATAACATTAAGGATAAATATAAATCAAGAGCTCTTGTCAAAGATTTCCAAACCCAATAACCGCGCTTTTCACAATTGTTTTACGAAAAATATCCATTGGCCGAGTCAGCGGCCGAAAGCTACACAAATCACCGATTTTACCCAACTTCTAGAAACAAAGACACTTTCAAACTTACTTCATCATACACAGCTGTTATAGGCTTTCCCAAAAAAGCTTTCAGAACCGAATTTCCTCGCTAAATATAGGTATTGCAACTGAAAAATAGTTAGCGGCCGAACGTTTCTGAAAAAAAATTTTTTTAAATGGTGCTACACATCTAGATATGGAAAGTAATTATAACATTAAGGATAAATATAAATCAAGAGCTCTTGTCAAAGATTTCCAAACCCAATAACCGCGCTTTTCACAGTTGTTTTACGAAAAATATCCATTGGCCGAGTCAGCGGCCGAAAGCTACACAAATCACCGATTTTACCCAACTTCTAGAAACAAAGACACTTTCAAACTTACTTCATCATACACAGCTGTTATAGGCTTTCCCAAAAAAGCTTTCAGAACCGACTTTCCTCGCTAAATATAGGTATTGCAACTGAAAAATAGTTAGCGGCCGAACGATTCTAAAAAAAAAATTTTTTAAATGGTGATACACATCTATATATGGAAAGTAATTATAACATTAAAGGATAAATATAAATCAAGAGCTCTTGTCGAAGCTTTCCAAACCCAATAACCGCGCTTTTCACAGTTGTTTTACGAAAAATATCCATTGGCCGAGTCAGCGGCCGAAAGCTACACAAATCACCGATTTTACCCAACTTCTAGAAACAAAGACACTTTCAAACTTACTTCATCATACACAGCTGTTATAGGCTTTCCAAAAAAAGCTTTCAGAACCGACTTTCCTCGCTAAATATAGGTATTGCAACTGAAAATAATTAGCGGCCGAACGATTCTGAATTTTTTTTTTTAAATGGTGATACACATCTAGATATGGAAAGTAATTATAACATTAAAGGATAAATATAAATCAAGAGCTCTTGTCGAAGCTTTCCAAACCCAATAACCGCGCTTTTCAGAGTTGTTTTACGAAAAATATCCATTGGCCGAGTCAGCGGCCGAAAGCTACACAAATCACCAATTTTACCCATCTTCTAGAAACAAAGACACTTTCAAACTTACTTCATCTTACACAGCTGTTATAGGCTTTCCAAAAAAAGCTTTCAGAACCGACTTTCCTCGCTAAATATAGGTATTGCAACTGAAAAATAGTTAGCGGCCGAACGTTTCTGAAAAAATTTTTTTTTTAAATGGTGCTACACATCTAGATATGGAAAGTAATTATAACATTAAAGGATAAATATAAATCAAGAGCTCTTGTCGAAGCTTTCCAAACCCAATAACCGCGCTTTTCACAGTTGTTTTACGAAAAATATCCATTGGCCGAGTCAGCGGCCGAAAGCTACACAAATCACCGATTTTACCCAACTTCTAGAAACAAAGACACTTTCAAACTTACTTCATCTTACACAGCTGTTATAGGCTTTCCCAAAAAAGCTTTCAGAACCGACTTTCCTCGCTAAATATAGGTATTGCAACTGAAAAATAGTTAGCGGCCGAACGATTCTAAAAAAAAAATTTTTTAAATGGTGATACACATCTATATATGGAAAGTAATTATAACATTAAAGGATAAATATAAATCAAGAGCTCTTGTCGAAGCTTTCCAAACCCAATAACCGCGCTTTTCACAGTTGTTTTACGAAAAATATCCATTGGCCGAGTCAGCGGCCGAAAGCTACACAAATCACCGATTTTACCCAACTTCTAGAAACAAAGACACTTTCAAACTTACTTCATCATACACAGCTGTTATAGGCTTTCCAAAAAAAGCTTTCAGAACCGACTTTCCTCGCTAAATATAGGTATTGCAACTGAAAATAATTAGCGGCCGAACGATTCTGAATTTTTTTTTTAAATGGTGATACACATCTAGATATGGAAAGTAATTATAACATTAAAGGATAAATATAAATCAAGAGCTCTTGTCGAAGCTTTCCAAACCCAATAACCGCGCTTTTCAGAGTTGTTTTACGAAAAATATCCATTGGCCGAGTCAGCGGCCGAAAGCTACACAAATCACCAATTTTACCCATCTTCTAGAAACAAAGACACTTTCAAACTTACTTCATCTTACACAGCTGTTATAGGCTTTCCAAAAAAAGCTTTCAGAACCGACTTTCCTCGCTAAATATAGGTATTGCAACTGAAAAATAGTTAGCGGCCGAACGTTTCTGAAAAAAATTTTTTTTTAAATGGTGCTACACATCTAGATATGGAAAGTAATTATAACATTAAAGGATAAATATAAATCAAGAGCTCTTGTCGAAGCTTTCCAAACCCAATAACCGCGCTTTTCACAGTTGTTTTACGAAAAATATCCATTGGCCGAGTCAGCGGCCGAAAGCTACACAAATCACCGATTTTACCCAACTTCTAGAAACAAAGACACTTTCGAACTTACTTCATCATACACAGCTGTTATAGGCTTTCCCAAAAAAGCTTTCAGAACCGACTTTCCTCGCTAAATATAGGTATTGCAACTGAAAAATAGTTCACGGCCGAACGTTTCTGAAAAAATTTTTTTTTAAATGGTGCTACACATCTAGATATGGAAAGTAATTATAACATTAAGGATAAATATAAATCAAGAGCTCTTGTCAAAGATTTCCAAACCCAATAACCGCGCTTTTCACAATTGTTTTACGAAAAATATCCATTGGCCGAGTCAGCGGCCGAAAGCTACACAAATCACCGATTTTACCCAACTTCTAGAAACAAAGACACTTTCAAACTTACTTCATCATACACAGCTGTTATAGGCTTTCCCAAAAAAGCTTTCAGAACCGAATTTCCTCGCTAAATATAGGTATTGCAACTGAAAAATAGTTAGCGGCCGAACGTTTCTGAAAAAAAATTTTTTTAAATGGTGCTACACATCTAGATATGGAAAGTAATTATAACATTAAGGATAAATATAAATCAAGAGCTCTTGTCAAAGATTTCCAAACCCAATAACCGCGCTTTTCACAGTTGTTTTACGAAAAATATCCATTGGCCGAGTCAGCGGCCGAAAGCTACACAAATCACCGATTTTACCCAACTTCTAGAAACAAAGACACTTTCAAACTTACTTCATCATACACAGCTGTTATAGGCTTTCCCAAAAAAGCTTTCAGAACCGACTTTCCTCGCTAAATAAAGGTATTGCAACTGAAAAATAGTTCACGGCCGAACGTTTCTGAAAAATTTTTTTTTTAAATGGTGCTACACATCTAGATATGGAAAGTAATTATAACATTAAGGATAAATATAAATCAAGAGCTCTTGTCAAAGATTTCCAAACCCAATAACCGCGCTTTTCACAGTTGTTTTACGAAAAATATCCATTGGCCGAGTCAGCGGCCGAAAGCTACACAAATCACCAATTTTACCCATCTTCTAGAAACAAAGACACTTTCAAACTTACTTCATCTTACACAGCTGTTATAGGCTTTCCAAAAAAAGCTTTCAGAACCGACTTTCCTCGCTAAATATAGGTATTGCAACTGAAAATAATTAGCGGCCGAACGATTCTGATTTTTTTTTTTAAATGGTGATACACATCTAAATATGGAAAGTAATTATAACATTAAAGGATAAATATAAATCAAGAGCTCTTGTCGAAGCTTTCCAAACCCAATAACCGCGCTTTTCAGAGTTGTTTTACGAAAAATATCCATTGGCCGAGTCAGCGGCCGAAAGCTACACAAATCACCAATTTTACCCATCTTCTAGAAACAAAGACACTTTCAAACTTACTTCATCTTACACAGCTGTTATAGGCTTTCCAAAAAAAGCTTTCAGAACCGACTTTCCTCGCTAAATATAGGTATTGCAACTGAAAATAATTAGCGGCCGAACGATTCTGATTTTTTTTTTAAATGGTGATACACATCTAGATATGGAAAGTAATTATAACATTAAAGGATAAATATAAATCAAGAGCTCTTGTCGAAGCTTTCCAAACCCAATAACCGCGCTTTTCAGAGTTGTTTTACGAAAAATATCCATTGGCCGAGTCAGCGGCCGAAAGCTACACAAATCACCAATTTTACCCATCTTCTAGAAACAAAGACACTTTCAAACTTACTTCATCTTACACAGCTGTTATAGGCTTTCCAAAAAAAGCTTTCAGAACCGACTTTCCTCGCTAAATATAGGTATTGCAACTGAAAAATAGTTAGCGGCCGAACGTTTCTGAAAAAAAATTTTTTTAAATGGTGCTACACATCTAGATATGGAAAGTAATTATAACATCAAGGAAAAATATAAATCAAGAGCTTTTGGCAAAGCTTTCCAAACCCACTAACCGCGCTTTTCAGAGTTGTTTTACGAAAAATATCCACTGGCCTAGTCAGCGGCCGAAAGCTACACAAATCACCGATTTTACCCAACTTCTAGAAACAAAGACACTTTCAAACTTACTTCATCATACACAGCTGTTATAGGCTTTCCCAAAAAAGCTTTCAGAACCGACTTTCCTCGCTAAATATAGGTATTGCAACTGAAAAATAGTTAGCGGCCGAACGATTCTAAAAAAAAAATTTTTTAAATGGTGATACACATCTATATATGGAAAGTAATTATAACATTAAAGGATAAATATAAATCAAGAGCTCTTGTCGAAGCTTTCCAAACCCAATAACCGCGCTTTTCACAGTTGTTTTACGAAAAATATCCATTGGCCGAGTCAGCGGCCGAAAGCTACACAAATCACCGATTTTACCCAACTTCTAGAAACAAAGACACTTTCAAACTTACTTCATCATACACAGCTGTTATAGGCTTTCCAAAAAAAGCTTTCAGAACCGACTTTCCTCGCTAAATATAGGTATTGCAACTGAAAATAATTAGCGGCCGAACGATTCTGAATTTTTTTTTTAAATGGTGATACACATCTAGATATGGAAAGTAATTATAACATTAAAGGATAAATATAAATCAAGAGCTCTTGTCGAAGCTTTCCAAACCCAATAACCGCGCTTTTCAGAGTTGTTTTACGAAAAATATCCATTGGCCGAGTCAGCGGCCGAAAGCTACACAAATCACCAATTTTACCCATCTTCTAGAAACAAAGACACTTTCAAACTTACTTCATCTTACACAGCTGTTATAGGCTTTCCAAAAAAAGCTTTCAGAACCGACTTTCCTCGCTAAATATAGGTATTGCAACTGAAAAATAGTTAGCGGCCGAACGTTTCTGAAAAAATTTTTTTTTTAAATGGTGCTACACATCTAGATATGGAAAGTAATTATAACATTAAAGGATAAATATAAATCAAGAGCTCTTGTCGAAGCTTTCCAAACCCAATAACCGCGCTTTTCACAGTTGTTTTACGAAAAATATCCATTGGCCGAGTCAGCGGCCGAAAGCTACACAAATCACCGATTTTACCCAACTTCTAGAAACAAAGACACTTTCGAACTTACTTCATCATACACAGCTGTTATAGGCTTTCCCAAAAAAGCTTTCAGAACCGACTTTCCTCGCTAAATATAGGTATTGCAACTGAAAAATAGTTCACGGCCGAACGTTTCTGAAAAAATTTTTTTTTAAATGGTGCTACACATCTAGATATGGAAAGTAATTATAACATTAAGGATAAATATAAATCAAGAGCTCTTGTCAAAGATTTCCAAACCCAATAACCGCGCTTTTCACAATTGTTTTACGAAAAATATCCATTGGCCGAGTCAGCGGCCGAAAGCTACACAAATCACCGATTTTACCCAACTTCTAGAAACAAAGACACTTTCAAACTTACTTCATCATACACAGCTGTTATAGGCTTTCCCAAAAAAGCTTTCAGAACCGAATTTCCTCGCTAAATATAGGTATTGCAACTGAAAAATAGTTAGCGGCCGAACGTTTCTGAAAAAAAATTTTTTTAAATGGTGCTACACATCTAGATATGGAAAGTAATTATAACATTAAGGATAAATATAAATCAAGAGCTCTTGTCAAAGATTTCCAAACCCAATAACCGCGCTTTTCACAGTTGTTTTACGAAAAATATCCATTGGCCGAGTCAGCGGCCGAAAGCTACACAAATCACCGATTTTACCCAACTTCTAGAAACAAAGACACTTTCAAACTTACTTCATCATACACAGCTGTTATAGGCTTTCCCAAAAAAGCTTTCAGAACCGACTTTCCTCGCTAAATAAAGGTATTGCAACTGAAAAATAGTTCACGGCCGAACGTTTCTGAAAAAATTTTTTTTTAAATGGTGCTACATATCTAGATATGGAAAGTAATTATAACATTAAGGATAAATATAAATCAAGAGCTCTTGTCAAAGATTTCCAAACCCAATAACCGCGCTTTTCACAGTTGTTTTACGAAAAATATCCATTGGCCGAGTCAGCGGCCGAAAGCTACACAAATCACCAATTTTACCCATCTTCTAGAAACAAAGACACTTTCAAACTTACTTCATCTTACACAGCTGTTATAGGCTTTCCAAAAAAAGCTTTCAGAACCGACTTTCCTCGCTAAATATAGGTATTGCAACTGAAAATAATTAGCGGCCGAACGATTCTGATTTTTTTTTTTAAATGGTGATACACATCTAGATATGGAAAGTAATTATAACATTAAAGGATAAATATAAATCAAGAGCTCTTGTCGAAGCTTTCCAAACCCAATAACCGCGCTTTTCAGAGTTGTTTTACGAAAAATATCCATTGGCCGAGTCAGCGGCCGAAAGCTACACAAATCACCAATTTTACCCATCTTCTAGAAACAAAGACACTTTCAAACTTACTTCATCTTACACAGCTGTTATAGGCTTTCCAAAAAAAGCTTTCAGAACCGACTTTCCTCGCTAAATATAGGTATTGCAACTGAAAATAATTAGCGGCCGAACGATTCTGATTTTTTTTTTAAATGGTGATACACATCTAGATATGGAAAGTAATTATAACATTAAAGGATAAATATAAATCAAGAGCTCTTGTCGAAGCTTTCCAAACCCAATAACCGCGCTTTTCAGAGTTGTTTTACGAAAAATATCCATTGGCCGAGTCAGCGGCCGAAAGCTACACAAATCACCAATTTTACCCATCTTCTAGAAACAAAGACACTTTCAAACTTACTTCATCTTACACAGCTGTTATAGGCTTTCCAAAAAAAGCTTTCAGAACCGACTTTCCTCGCTAAATATAGGTATTGCAACTGAAAAATAGTTAGCGGCCGAACGTTTCTGAAAAAAAATTTTTTTAAATGGTGCTACACATCTAGATATGGAAAGTAATTATAACATCAAGGAAAAATATAAATCAAGAGCTTTTGGCAAAGCTTTCCAAACCCACTAACCGCGCTTTTCAGAGTTGTTTTACGAAAAATATCCACTGGCCTAGTCAGCGGCCGAAAGCTACACAAATCACCGATTTTACCCAACTTCTAGAAACAAAGACACTTTCAAACTTACTTCATCATACACAGCTGTTATAGGCTTTCCCAAAAAAGCTTTCAGAACCGACTTTCCTCGCTAAATATAGGTATTGCAACTGAAAAATAGTTAGCGGCCGAACGATTCTAAAAAAAAAATTTTTTAAATGGTGATACACATCTATATATGGAAAGTAATTATAACATTAAAGGATAAATATAAATCAAGAGCTCTTGTCGAAGCTTTCCAAACCCAATAACCGCGCTTTTCACAGTTGTTTTACGAAAAATATCCATTGGCCGAGTCAGCGGCCGAAAGCTACACAAATCACCGATTTTACCCAACTTCTAGAAACAAAGACACTTTCAAACTTACTTCATCATACACAGCTGTTATAGGCTTTCCAAAAAAAGCTTTCAGAACCGACTTTCCTCGCTAAATATAGGTATTGCAACTGAAAATAATTAGCGGCCGAACGATTCTGAATTTTTTTTTTTAAATGGTGATACACATCTAGATATGGAAAGTAATTATAACATTAAAGGATAAATATAAATCAAGAGCTCTTGTCGAAGCTTTCCAAACCCAATAACCGCGCTTTTCAGAGTTGTTTTACGAAAAATATCCATTGGCCGAGTCAGCGGCCGAAAGCTACACAAATCACCAATTTTACCCATCTTCTAGAAACAAAGACACTTTCAAACTTACTTCATCTTACACAGCTGTTATAGGCTTTCCAAAAAAAGCTTTCAGAACCGACTTTCCTCGCTAAATATAGGTATTGCAACTGAAAAATAGTTAGCGGCCGAACGTTTCTGAAAAAAAATTTTTTTTAAATGGTGCTACACATCTAGATATGGAAAGTAATTATAACATTAAAGGATAAATATAAATCAAGAGCTCTTGTCGAAGCTTTCCAAACCCAATAACCGCGCTTTTCACAGTTGTTTTACGAAAAATATCCATTGGCCGAGTCAGCGGCCGAAAGCTACACAAATCACCGATTTTACCCAACTTCTAGAAACAAAGACACTTTCAAACTTACTTCATCTTACACAGCTGTTATAGGCTTTCCCAAAAAAGCTTTCAGAACCGACTTTCCTCGCTAAATATAGGTATTGCAACTGAAAAATAGTTAGCGGCCGAACGATTCTAAAAAAAAAATTTTTTAAATGGTGATACACATCTATATATGGAAAGTAATTATAACATTAAAGGATAAATATAAATCAAGAGCTCTTGTCGAAGCTTTCCAAACCCAATAACCGCGCTTTTCACAGTTGTTTTACGAAAAATATCCATTGGCCGAGTCAGCGGCCGAAAGCTACACAAATCACCGATTTTACCCAACTTCTAGAAACAAAGACACTTTCAAACTTACTTCATCATACACAGCTGTTATAGGCTTTCCAAAAAAAGCTTTCAGAACCGACTTTCCTCGCTAAATATAGGTATTGCAACTGAAAATAATTAGCGGCCGAACGATTCTGAATTTTTTTTTTAAATGGTGATACACATCTAGATATGGAAAGTAATTATAACATCAAGGAAAAATATAAATCAAGAGCTTTTGGCAAAGCTTTCCAAACCCACTAACCTCGCTTTTCAGAGTTGTTTTACGAAAAATATCCACTGGCCTAGTCAGCGGGCGAAAGCTACACAAATCACCAATTTTACCCAACTTCTAGAAACAAAGACACTTTCAAACTTACTTCATCGTACACAGCTGTTATAGGCTTTCCAAAAAAAGCTTTCAGAACCGACTTTCCTCGCTAAATATAGGTATTGCAACTGAAAAATAGTTAGCGGCCGAACGATTCTGAAAATATATTTTTTTAATTGTGATACACATCTAATTATGGAAAGTAATTTTAACATCAAGGATAAATATAAATCAAGAGCTTTTGTCAAAGCTTTCCAAACCCAATAAACGCGCATTCCACAGTTGTTTTACGAAAAATATCCATTGGCCGAGTCAGCGGCCGAAAGCTACACAAATCACCGATTTCACCCAACTTCTAGAAACAAAGACACTTTCAAACTTACTTCATCATACACAGCTGTTATAGGCTTTCCCAAAAAAGCTTTCAGAACCGACTTTCCTCGCTAAATATAGGTATTGCAACTGAAAAATAGTTAGCGGCCGAACGATTCTGAAAATATTTTTTTAAATGATAATAATTTCTAGATATGGAAAGTAATTATTACATCAATGTAAACTGTATATCAAGAGCTTTTGTCAAAGCTTTCCAAACCCAATAACCGCGCTTTTCACAGTTGTTTAACGAAAAATATCCACTGGCCTAGTCAGCGGCCGAAAGCTACACAAATCACCGATTTTACCCAACTTCTAGAAACAAAGACACTTTCAAACTTACTTCATCATACACAGCTGTTATAGGCTTTCCCAAAAAAGCTTTCAGAACCGACTTTCCTCGCTAAATATAGGTATTGCAACTGAAAAATAGTTAGCGGCCGAACGATTCTGATTTTTTTTTTTTTTAAATGGTGATACACATCTAGATATGGAAAGTAATTATAACATTAAAGGATAAATATAAATCAAGAGCTCTTGTTGAAGCTTTCCAAACCCAATAACCGCGCTTTTCAGAGTTGTTTTAAGAAAAATATCCATTGGCCGAGTCAGCGGCCGAAAGCTACACAAATCACCAATTTTACCCATCTTCTAGAAACAAAGACACTTTCAAACTTACTTCATCTTACACAGCTATTATAGGCTTTCCCAAAAAAGCTTTCAGAACCGACTTTCCTCACTAAATATAGGTATTGCAACTGAAAATAATTAGCGGCCGAACGATTCTGAATTTTTTTTTTTTAAATGGTGATACACATCTAGATATGGAAAGTAATTATAACATTAAAGGATAAATATAAATCAAGAGCTCTTGTCGAAGCTTTCCAAACCCAATAACCGCGCTTTTCAGAGTTGTTTTACGAAAAATATCCATTGGCCGAGTCAGCGGCCGAAAGCTACACAAATCACCAATTTTACCCATCTTCTAGAAACAAAGACACTTTCAAACTTACTTCATCTTACACAGCTGTTATAGGCTTTCCAAAAAAAGCTTTCAGAACCGACTTTCCTCGCTAAATATAGGTATTGCAACTGAAAAATAGTTAGCGGCCGAACGTTTCTGAAAAAATTTTTTTTTTAAATGGTGCTACACATCTAGATATGGAAAGTAATTATAACATTAAAGGATAAATATAAATCAAGAGCTCTTGTCGAAGCTTTCCAAACCCAATAACCGCGCTTTTCACAGTTGTTTTACGAAAAATATCCATTGGCCGAGTCAGCGGCCGAAAGCTACACAAATCACCGATTTTACCCAACTTCTAGAAACAAAGACACTTTCGAACTTACTTCATCATACACAGCTGTTATAGGCTTTCCCAAAAAAGCTTTCAGAACCGACTTTCCTCGCTAAATATAGGTATTGCAACTGAAAAATAGTTCACGGCCGAACGTTTCTGAAAAAATTTTTTTTTAAATGGTGCTACACATCTAGATATGGAAAGTAATTATAACATTAAGGATAAATATAAATCAAGAGCTCTTGTCAAAGATTTCCAAACCCAATAACCGCGCTTTTCACAATTGTTTTACGAAAAATATCCATTGGCCGAGTCAGCGGCCGAAAGCTACACAAATCACCGATTTTACCCAACTTCTAGAAACAAAGACACTTTCAAACTTACTTCATCATACACAGCTGTTATAGGCTTTCCCAAAAAAGCTTTCAGAACCGAATTTCCTCGCTAAATATAGGTATTGCAACTGAAAAATAGTTAGCGGCCGAACGTTTCTGAAAAAAAATTTTTTTAAATGGTGCTACACATCTAGATATGGAAAGTAATTATAACATTAAGGATAAATATAAATCAAGAGCTCTTGTCAAAGATTTCCAAACCCAATAACCGCGCTTTTCACAGTTGTTTTACGAAAAATATCCATTGGCCGAGTCAGCGGCCGAAAGCTACACAAATCACCGATTTTACCCAACTTCTAGAAACAAAGACACTTTCAAACTTACTTCATCATACACAGCTGTTATAGGCTTTCCCAAAAAAGCTTTCAGAACCGACTTTCCTCGCTAAATAAAGGTATTGCAACTGAAAAATAGTTCACGGCCGAACGTTTCTGAAAAATTTTTTTTTTAAATGGTGCTACACATCTAGATATGGAAAGTAATTATAACATTAAGGATAAATATAAATCAAGAGCTCTTGTCAAAGATTTCCAAACCCAATAACCGCGCTTTTCACAGTTGTTTTACGAAAAATATCCATTGGCCGAGTCAGCGGCCGAAAGCTACACAAATCACCAATTTTACCCATCTTCTAGAAACAAAGACACTTTCAAACTTACTTCATCTTACACAGCTGTTATAGGCTTTCCAAAAAAAGCTTTCAGAACCGACTTTCCTCGCTAAATATAGGTATTGCAACTGAAAATAATTAGCGGCCGAACGATTCTGATTTTTTTTTTTAAATGGTGATACACATCTAAATATGGAAAGTAATTATAACATTAAAGGATAAATATAAATCAAGAGCTCTTGTCGAAGCTTTCCAAACCCAATAACCGCGCTTTTCAGAGTTGTTTTACGAAAAATATCCATTGGCCGAGTCAGCGGCCGAAAGCTACACAAATCACCAATTTTACCCATCTTCTAGAAACAAAGACACTTTCAAACTTACTTCATCTTACACAGCTGTTATAGGCTTTCCAAAAAAAGCTTTCAGAACCGACTTTCCTCGCTAAATATAGGTATTGCAACTGAAAAATAGTTAGCGGCCGAACGTTTCTGAAAAAAAATTTTTTTAAATGGTGCTACACATCTAGATATGGAAAGTAATTATAACATCAAGGAAAAATATAAATCAAGAGCTTTTGGCAAAGCTTTCCAAACCCACTAACCGCGCTTTTCAGAGTTGTTTTACGAAAAATATCCACTGGCCTAGTCAGCGGCCGAAAGCTACACAAATCACCGATTTTACCCAACTTCTAGAAACAAAGACACTTTCAAACTTACTTCATCATACACAGCTGTTATAGGCTTTCCCAAAAAAGCTTTCAGAACCGACTTTCCTCGCTAAATATAGGTATTGCAACTGAAAAATAGTTAGCGGCCGAACGATTCTAAAAAAAAAATTTTTTAAATGGTGATACACATCTATATATGGAAAGTAATTATAACATTAAAGGATAAATATAAATCAAGAGCTCTTGTCGAAGCTTTCCAAACCCAATAACCGCGCTTTTCACAGTTGTTTTACGAAAAATATCCATTGGCCGAGTCAGCGGCCGAAAGCTACACAAATCACCGATTTTACCCAACTTCTAGAAACAAAGACACTTTCAAACTTACTTCATCATACACAGCTGTTATAGGCTTTCCAAAAAAAGCTTTCAGAACCGACTTTCCTCGCTAAATATAGGTATTGCAACTGAAAATAATTAGCGGCCGAACGATTCTGAATTTTTTTTTTAAATGGTGATACACATCTAGATATGGAAAGTAATTATAACATTAAAGGATAAATATAAATCAAGAGCTCTTGTCGAAGCTTTCCAAACCCAATAACCGCGCTTTTCAGAGTTGTTTTACGAAAAATATCCATTGGCCGAGTCAGCGGCCGAAAGCTACACAAATCACCAATTTTACCCATCTTCTAGAAACAAAGACACTTTCAAACTTACTTCATCTTACACAGCTGTTATAGGCTTTCCCAAAAAAGCTTTCAGAACCGACTTTCCTCGCTAAATAAAGGTATTGCAACTGAAAAATAGTTCACGGCCGAACGTTTCTGAAAAATTTTTTTTTTAAATGGTGCTACACATCTAGATATGGAAAGTAATTATAACATTAAGGATAAATATAAATCAAGAGCTCTTGTCAAAGATTTCCAAACCCAATAACCGCGCTTTTCACAGTTGTTTTACGAAAAATATCCATTGGCCGAGTCAGCGGCCGAAAGCTACACAAATCACCAATTTTACCCATCTTCTAGAAACAAAGACACTTTCAAACTTACTTCATCTTACACAGCTGTTATAGGCTTTCCAAAAAAAGCTTTCAGAACCGACTTTCCTCGCTAAATATAGGTATTGCAACTGAAAATAATTAGCGGCCGAACGATTCTGATTTTTTTTTTTAAATGGTGATACACATCTAAATATGGAAAGTAATTATAACATTAAAGGATAAATATAAATCAAGAGCTCTTGTCGAAGCTTTCCAAACCCAATAACCGCGCTTTTCAGAGTTGTTTTACGAAAAATATCCATTGGCCGAGTCAGCGGCCGAAAGCTACACAAATCACCAATTTTACCCATCTTCTAGAAACAAAGACACTTTCAAACTTACTTCATCTTACACAGCTGTTATAGGCTTTCCAAAAAAAGCTTTCAGAACCGACTTTCCTCGCTAAATATAGGTATTGCAACTGAAAATAATTAGCGGCCGAACGATTCTGATTTTTTTTTTAAATGGTGATACACATCTAGATATGGAAAGTAATTATAACATTAAAGGATAAATATAAATCAAGAGCTCTTGTCGAAGCTTTCCAAACCCAATAACCGCGCTTTTCAGAGTTGTTTTACGAAAAATATCCATTGGCCGAGTCAGCGGCCGAAAGCTACACAAATCACCAATTTTACCCATCTTCTAGAAACAAAGACACTTTCAAACTTACTTCATCTTACACAGCTGTTATAGGCTTTCCAAAAAAAGCTTTCAGAACCGACTTTCCTCGCTAAATATAGGTATTGCAACTGAAAAATAGTTAGCGGCCGAACGTTTCTGAAAAAAAATTTTTTTAAATGGTGCTACACATCTAGATATGGAAAGTAATTATAACATCAAGGAAAAATATAAATCAAGAGCTTTTGGCAAAGCTTTCCAAACCCACTAACCGCGCTTTTCAGAGTTGTTTTACGAAAAATATCCACTGGCCTAGTCAGCGGCCGAAAGCTACACAAATCACCGATTTTACCCAACTTCTAGAAACAAAGACACTTTCAAACTTACTTCATCATACACAGCTGTTATAGGCTTTCCCAAAAAAGCTTTCAGAACCGACTTTCCTCGCTAAATATAGGTATTGCAACTGAAAAATAGTTAGCGGCCGAACGATTCTAAAAAAAAAATTTTTTAAATGGTGATACACATCTATATATGGAAAGTAATTATAACATTAAAGGATAAATATAAATCAAGAGCTCTTGTCGAAGCTTTCCAAACCCAATAACCGCGCTTTTCACAGTTGTTTTACGAAAAATATCCATTGGCCGAGTCAGCGGCCGAAAGCTACACAAATCACCGATTTTACCCAACTTCTAGAAACAAAGACACTTTCAAACTTACTTCATCATACACAGCTGTTATAGGCTTTCCAAAAAAAGCTTTCAGAACCGACTTTCCTCGCTAAATATAGGTATTGCAACTGAAAATAATTAGCGGCCGAACGATTCTGAATTTTTTTTTTAAATGGTGATACACATCTAGATATGGAAAGTAATTATAACATTAAAGGATAAATATAAATCAAGAGCTCTTGTCGAAGCTTTCCAAACCCAATAACCGCGCTTTTCAGAGTTGTTTTACGAAAAATATCCATTGGCCGAGTCAGCGGCCGAAAGCTACACAAATCACCAATTTTACCCATCTTCTAGAAACAAAGACACTTTCAAACTTACTTCATCTTACACAGCTGTTATAGGCTTTCCAAAAAAAGCTTTCAGAACCGACTTTCCTCGCTAAATATAGGTATTGCAACTGAAAAATAGTTAGCGGCCGAACGTTTCTGAAAAAATTTTTTTTTTAAATGGTGCTACACATCTAGATATGGAAAGTAATTATAACATTAAAGGATAAATATAAATCAAGAGCTCTTGTCGAAGCTTTCCAAACCCAATAACCGCGCTTTTCACAGTTGTTTTACGAAAAATATCCATTGGCCGAGTCAGCGGCCGAAAGCTACACAAATCACCGATTTTACCCAACTTCTAGAAACAAAGACACTTTCGAACTTACTTCATCATACACAGCTGTTATAGGCTTTCCCAAAAAAGCTTTCAGAACCGACTTTCCTCGCTAAATATAGGTATTGCAACTGAAAAATAGTTCACGGCCGAACGTTTCTGAAAAAATTTTTTTTTAAATGGTGCTACACATCTAGATATGGAAAGTAATTATAACATTAAGGATAAATATAAATCAAGAGCTCTTGTCAAAGATTTCCAAACCCAATAACCGCGCTTTTCACAATTGTTTTACGAAAAATATCCATTGGCCGAGTCAGCGGCCGAAAGCTACACAAATCACCGATTTTACCCAACTTCTAGAAACAAAGACACTTTCAAACTTACTTCATCATACACAGCTGTTATAGGCTTTCCCAAAAAAGCTTTCAGAACCGAATTTCCTCGCTAAATATAGGTATTGCAACTGAAAAATAGTTAGCGGCCGAACGTTTCTGAAAAAAAATTTTTTTAAATGGTGCTACACATCTAGATATGGAAAGTAATTATAACATTAAGGATAAATATAAATCAAGAGCTCTTGTCAAAGATTTCCAAACCCAATAACCGCGCTTTTCACAGTTGTTTTACGAAAAATATCCATTGGCCGAGTCAGCGGCCGAAAGCTACACAAATCACCGATTTTACCCAACTTCTAGAAACAAAGACACTTTCAAACTTACTTCATCATACACAGCTGTTATAGGCTTTCCCAAAAAAGCTTTCAGAACCGACTTTCCTCGCTAAATAAAGGTATTGCAACTGAAAAATAGTTCACGGCCGAACGTTTCTGAAAAAATTTTTTTTTAAATGGTGCTACATATCTAGATATGGAAAGTAATTATAACATTAAGGATAAATATAAATCAAGAGCTCTTGTCAAAGATTTCCAAACCCAATAACCGCGCTTTTCACAGTTGTTTTACGAAAAATATCCATTGGCCGAGTCAGCGGCCGAAAGCTACACAAATCACCAATTTTACCCATCTTCTAGAAACAAAGACACTTTCAAACTTACTTCATCTTACACAGCTGTTATAGGCTTTCCAAAAAAAGCTTTCAGAACCGACTTTCCTCGCTAAATATAGGTATTGCAACTGAAAATAATTAGCGGCCGAACGATTCTGATTTTTTTTTTTAAATGGTGATACACATCTAGATATGGAAAGTAATTATAACATTAAAGGATAAATATAAATCAAGAGCTCTTGTCGAAGCTTTCCAAACCCAATAACCGCGCTTTTCAGAGTTGTTTTACGAAAAATATCCATTGGCCGAGTCAGCGGCCGAAAGCTACACAAATCACCAATTTTACCCATCTTCTAGAAACAAAGACACTTTCAAACTTACTTCATCTTACACAGCTGTTATAGGCTTTCCAAAAAAAGCTTTCAGAACCGACTTTCCTCGCTAAATATAGGTATTGCAACTGAAAATAATTAGCGGCCGAACGATTCTGATTTTTTTTTTAAATGGTGATACACATCTAGATATGGAAAGTAATTATAACATTAAAGGATAAATATAAATCAAGAGCTCTTGTCGAAGCTTTCCAAACCCAATAACCGCGCTTTTCAGAGTTGTTTTACGAAAAATATCCATTGGCCGAGTCAGCGGCCGAAAGCTACACAAATCACCAATTTTACCCATCTTCTAGAAACAAAGACACTTTCAAACTTACTTCATCTTACACAGCTGTTATAGGCTTTCCAAAAAAAGCTTTCAGAACCGACTTTCCTCGCTAAATATAGGTATTGCAACTGAAAAATAGTTAGCGGCCGAACGTTTCTGAAAAAAAATTTTTTTAAATGGTGCTACACATCTAGATATGGAAAGTAATTATAACATCAAGGAAAAATATAAATCAAGAGCTTTTGGCAAAGCTTTCCAAACCCACTAACCGCGCTTTTCAGAGTTGTTTTACGAAAAATATCCACTGGCCTAGTCAGCGGCCGAAAGCTACACAAATCACCGATTTTACCCAACTTCTAGAAACAAAGACACTTTCAAACTTACTTCATCATACACAGCTGTTATAGGCTTTCCCAAAAAAGCTTTCAGAACCGACTTTCCTCGCTAAATATAGGTATTGCAACTGAAAAATAGTTAGCGGCCGAACGATTCTAAAAAAAAAATTTTTTAAATGGTGATACACATCTATATATGGAAAGTAATTATAACATTAAAGGATAAATATAAATCAAGAGCTCTTGTCGAAGCTTTCCAAACCCAATAACCGCGCTTTTCACAGTTGTTTTACGAAAAATATCCATTGGCCGAGTCAGCGGCCGAAAGCTACACAAATCACCGATTTTACCCAACTTCTAGAAACAAAGACACTTTCAAACTTACTTCATCATACACAGCTGTTATAGGCTTTCCAAAAAAAGCTTTCAGAACCGACTTTCCTCGCTAAATATAGGTATTGCAACTGAAAATAATTAGCGGCCGAACGATTCTGAATTTTTTTTTTTAAATGGTGATACACATCTAGATATGGAAAGTAATTATAACATTAAAGGATAAATATAAATCAAGAGCTCTTGTCGAAGCTTTCCAAACCCAATAACCGCGCTTTTCAGAGTTGTTTTACGAAAAATATCCATTGGCCGAGTCAGCGGCCGAAAGCTACACAAATCACCAATTTTACCCATCTTCTAGAAACAAAGACACTTTCAAACTTACTTCATCTTACACAGCTGTTATAGGCTTTCCAAAAAAAGCTTTCAGAACCGACTTTCCTCGCTAAATATAGGTATTGCAACTGAAAAATAGTTAGCGGCCGAACGTTTCTGAAAAAAAATTTTTTTTAAATGGTGCTACACATCTAGATATGGAAAGTAATTATAACATTAAAGGATAAATATAAATCAAGAGCTCTTGTCGAAGCTTTCCAAACCCAATAACCGCGCTTTTCACAGTTGTTTTACGAAAAATATCCATTGGCCGAGTCAGCGGCCGAAAGCTACACAAATCACCGATTTTACCCAACTTCTAGAAACAAAGACACTTTCAAACTTACTTCATCTTACACAGCTGTTATAGGCTTTCCCAAAAAAGCTTTCAGAACCGACTTTCCTCGCTAAATATAGGTATTGCAACTGAAAAATAGTTAGCGGCCGAACGATTCTAAAAAAAAAATTTTTTAAATGGTGATACACATCTATATATGGAAAGTAATTATAACATTAAAGGATAAATATAAATCAAGAGCTCTTGTCGAAGCTTTCCAAACCCAATAACCGCGCTTTTCACAGTTGTTTTACGAAAAATATCCATTGGCCGAGTCAGCGGCCGAAAGCTACACAAATCACCGATTTTACCCAACTTCTAGAAACAAAGACACTTTCAAACTTACTTCATCATACACAGCTGTTATAGGCTTTCCAAAAAAAGCTTTCAGAACCGACTTTCCTCGCTAAATATAGGTATTGCAACTGAAAATAATTAGCGGCCGAACGATTCTGAATTTTTTTTTTAAATGGTGATACACATCTAGATATGGAAAGTAATTATAACATCAAGGAAAAATATAAATCAAGAGCTTTTGGCAAAGCTTTCCAAACCCACTAACCTCGCTTTTCAGAGTTGTTTTACGAAAAATATCCACTGGCCTAGTCAGCGGGCGAAAGCTACACAAATCACCAATTTTACCCAACTTCTAGAAACAAAGACACTTTCAAACTTACTTCATCGTACACAGCTGTTATAGGCTTTCCAAAAAAAGCTTTCAGAACCGACTTTCCTCGCTAAATATAGGTATTGCAACTGAAAAATAGTTAGCGGCCGAACGATTCTGAAAATATATTTTTTTAATTGTGATACACATCTAATTATGGAAAGTAATTTTAACATCAAGGATAAATATAAATCAAGAGCTTTTGTCAAAGCTTTCCAAACCCAATAAACGCGCATTCCACAGTTGTTTTACGAAAAATATCCATTGGCCGAGTCAGCGGCCGAAAGCTACACAAATCACCGATTTCACCCAACTTCTAGAAACAAAGACACTTTCAAACTTACTTCATCATACACAGCTGTTATAGGCTTTCCCAAAAAAGCTTTCAGAACCGACTTTCCTCGCTAAATATAGGTATTGCAACTGAAAAATAGTTAGCGGCCGAACGATTCTGAAAATATTTTTTTAAATGATAATAATTTCTAGATATGGAAAGTAATTATTACATCAATGTAAACTGTATATCAAGAGCTTTTGTCAAAGCTTTCCAAACCCAATAACCGCGCTTTTCACAGTTGTTTAACGAAAAATATCCACTGGCCTAGTCAGCGGCCGAAAGCTACACAAATCACCGATTTTACCCAACTTCTAGAAACAAAGACACTTTCAAACTTACTTCATCATACACAGCTGTTATAGGCTTTCCCAAAAAAGCTTTCAGAACCGACTTTCCTCGCTAAATATAGGTATTGCAACTGAAAAATAGTTAGCGGCCGAACGATTCTGATTTTTTTTTTTTTTAAATGGTGATACACATCTAGATATGGAAAGTAATTATAACATTAAAGGATAAATATAAATCAAGAGCTCTTGTTGAAGCTTTCCAAACCCAATAACCGCGCTTTTCAGAGTTGTTTTAAGAAAAATATCCATTGGCCGAGTCAGCGGCCGAAAGCTACACAAATCACCAATTTTACCCATCTTCTAGAAACAAAGACACTTTCAAACTTACTTCATCTTACACAGCTATTATAGGCTTTCCCAAAAAAGCTTTCAGAACCGACTTTCCTCACTAAATATAGGTATTGCAACTGAAAATAATTAGCGGCCGAACGATTCTGAATTTTTTTTTTTTAAATGGTGATACACATCTAGATATGGAAAGTAATTATAACATTAAAGGATAAATATAAATCAAGAGCTCTTGTCGAAGCTTTCCAAACCCAATAACCGCGCTTTTCAGAGTTGTTTTAAGAAAAATATCCATTGGCCGAGTCAGCGGCCGAAAGCTACACAAATCACCAATTTTACCCATCTTCTAGAAACAAAGACACTTTCAAACTTACTTCATCTTACACAGCTGTTATAGGCTTTCCAAAAAAAGCTTTCAGAACCGACTTTCCTCGCTAAATATAGGTATTGCAACTGAAAAATAGTTAGCGGCCGAACGTTTCTGAAAAAATTTTTTTTTAAATGGTGCTACACATCTAGATATGGAAAGTAATTATAACATCAAGGAAAAATATAAATCAAAAGCTTTTGGCAAAGCTTTCCAAACCCACTAACCGCGCTTTTCAGAGATGTTTTACGAAAAATATCCACTGGCCTAGTCAGCGGCCCAAAGCTAAACAAATCACCAATTTTACCCAACTTCTAGAAACAAAGACACTTTCAAACTTACTTCATCGTACACAGCTGTTATAGGCTTTCCAAAAAAAGCTTTCAGAACCGACTTTCCTCGCTAAATATAGGTATTGCAACTGAAAAATAGTTAGCGGCCGAACGATTCTGAAAATATTTTTTTTAAATTGTGATACACATCTAATTATGGAAAGTAATTTTAAAATCAAGGATAAATATAAATCAAGAGCTTTTGTCAAAGCTTTCCAAACCCAATAAACGCGCTTTCCACAGTTGTTTTACGAAAAATATCCATTGGCCGAGTCAGCGGCCGAAAGCTACACAAATCACCGATTTTACTCAACTTCTAGGAATTAAGACACTTTCAAACTTACTTCGTCGTACACAGCTGTTATAGGCATTCCAAAAAAAGCTTTCAGAACCGACTTTCCTCGCTAAATATAGGTATTGCAACTGAAAAATAGTTAGCGGCCGAACGATTCTGAAAATATTTTTTTTAAATGGTGATACACATCTAGATATGGAAAGTAATTATTACATCAAGGACAAATATAAATCAAGAGCTTTTTACAAAGCTTTCCAAACCCAATAACCGCGCTTTTCACAGTTGTTTTACGAAAAATATCCGGCCGCTAACTATTTTTCAGTTGCAATACCTATATTTAGCGAGGAAAGTCGGTTCTGAAAGCTTTTTTGGGAAAGCCCATAACAGCTGTGTACGATGAAGTAAGTTAGAAAGTGTCTATGTTTTTAGAAGATGCGTAAAATCGGTGATTTCTGTAGCTTTCGGCCGCTGACTAGGCCAATGGATATTTTTCGTTAACAACTGTGAAAAGCGCGGTTATTGGGTTTGGAAAGCTTTAACAAAAGCTCTTGATTTATATTTTTCCTTGATGTTATAATTACTTTCCATAATTATATGTGTATCACAATTAAAAAAAAAATGTTTTTCAGAATCGTTCGACAGCTAACTATTTTTCAGTTGCAGTACCTATATTTAGCGAGGAAAGTCGGTTCTGAAAGCTTTTTTTGGAAAGCCTATAACAGCTGTGTACGATGAAGTAAGTTTGAAAGTGCCTTTGTTTCTAGAAGATGGGTAAAATCGGTGATTTGTGTAGCTTTCGGCCGCTGACTCGGTGAATGGAAATTTTTCGTAAAACAACTGTGAAAAGCGCGGTTATTGGGTTTGGAAAGCTTAGACAAAAGCTCTTGATTTATATTTATCCTTGATGTTAAAATTACTTTCCATATCTAGATGTGTATCACCATTTAAAAAAAAAAACAGAATCGTTCGGCCGCTAACTATTTTTCAGTTGCATTACCTATATTAAGCAAGGAAAGTCGGTTCTGAAAGCTTTTTTGGGAAAGCCTATAACAGCTGTGTACGATGAAGTAAGTTTGAAAGTGTCTTTGTTTCTAGAAGTTGGGTAAAATCGGTGATTTGTGTAGCTTTCGGCCGCTGACTAGGCCAATGGATATTTTTCGTTAAACAACTGTGAAAAGCGCGGTTATTAGGTTTGGAAAGCTTTGACAAAAGCTCTTGATTTATATTTTTCCCTGATGTTATAATTACTTTCCATAATTAGATCTTTATCACAGTTTATAAAAAAAAAATTTTAAAATCGTTCGGCCGCTAACTATTTTTCAGTTGCAATACCTATATTTTGCGAGGAAAGTCGGTTCTGAAAGCTTTTTTTGGAAAGCCTATAACAGCTGTGTACGATGAAGTAAGTTTGAAAGTGTCTTTGTTTCTAGAAGTTGGGTAAAATCGGTGATTTGTGTGGCTTTCGGCCGCTGACTCGGCCAATGGATATTTTTCGTGAAACCACTGTTAAAAGCGCGGTTATTGGGTTTGGAAAGCTTTGTCAAAAGCTCTTGATTTATATTTATCCTTGATGTTATAATTACTATCCATATCTAGATGTGTATCACCATTTAAAAAAATATTTTCAGAATCGTTCGGCCGCTATTTTTCAGTTGCAATATCTATATTTAGCGAGAAAAGTCGGTTCTGAAAGCTTTTTTTGGAATGCCTATAACAGCTGTGTACGACGAAGTAAGTTTGAAAGTGTCTTAATTCCTAGAAGTTGGGTAAAATCGGTGATTTGTGTAGCTTTCGGCCGCTGACTCGGCCTATGGATATTTTTCGTAAAAGAACTGTGAAAAGCGCGGTTATTGGGTTTGGAAAGCTTTGACAAAAGCTCTTGATTTATATTTATCCTTGATGTTAAAATTACTTTCCATATCTAGATGTGTATCACCATTTAAAAAAAAAATCAGAATCGTTCGGCCGCTAACTATTTTTCAGTTGCAATACCTATATTAAGCGAGGAAAGTCGGTTCTGAAAGCTTTTTTGGGAAAGCCTATAACAGCTGTGTACGATGAAGTAAGTTTGAAAGTGTCTTTATTTCTAGAAGTTGGGTAAAATCGGTGATTTGTGTAGCTTTTGGCCGCTGACTAGGCCAATGGATATTTTTCGTTAAACAACTGTGAAAAGCGCGGTTATTAGGTTTGGAAAGCTTTGACAAAAGCTCTTGATTTATATTTTTCCTTGATGTTATAATTACTTTCCATAATTAGATCTGTATCACAATTAAAAAAAATATATTTTCAGAATCGTTCGGCCGCTAACTATTTTTCAGTTGCAATACCTATATTTAGCGAGGAAAGTCGGTTCTGAAAGCTTTTTTTGGAAAGCCTATAACAGCTGTGTACGATGAAGTAAGTTTGAAAGTGTCTTTGTTTCTAGAAGTTGGGTAAAATCGGTGATTTGTGTGGCTTTCGGCCGCTGACTCGGCCAATGGATATTTTTCGTAAAACAACTGTGAAAAGCGCGGTTATTGGGTTTGGAAAGATTTGACAAAAGCTCTTGATTTATATTTATCCTTGATGTTAAAATTACTTTCTATATCTAGATGTGTATCACCATTTAAAAAAAAAATCTGAATCGTTCGGCCGCTAACTATTTTTCAGTTGCAATACCTATATTAAGCGAGGAAAGTCGGTTCTGAAAGCTTTTTTGGGAAAGCCTATAACAGCTGTTTACGATGAAGTAAGTTTGAAAGTGTCTTTGTTTCTAGAAGTTGGGTAAAATCGGTGATTTGTGTAGCTTTCGGCCGCTGACTAGGCCAATGGATATTTTTCGTTAAACAACTGTGAAAAGCGCGGTTATTAGGTTTGGAAAGCTTTGACAAAAGCTCTTGATTTATATTTTTCCTTGATGTTATAATTACTTTCCATATCTAGATGTGTATCACCATTTAAAAAATATATTTTCAGAATCGTTCGGCCGCTAACTATTTTTCAGTTGCAATACCTATATTTAGCGAGGAAAGTCGGTTCTGAAAGCTTTTTTTGGAATGCCTATAACAGCTGTGTACGACGAAGTAAGTTTGAAAGTGTCTTAATTCCTAGAAGTTGGGTAAAATCGGTGATTTGTGTAGCTTTCGGCCGCTGACTCGGCCAATGGATATTTTTCGTAAAACAACTGTGAAAAGCGCTGTTATTGGGTTTGGAAAGCTTTGACAAAAGCTCTTGATTTATATTTATCCTTGATGTTAAAATTACTTTCCATATCTATGTAGATGTGTATCACCATTAAAAAAAAAAAACAGAATCGTTCGGCCGCTAACTATTTTTCAGTTGCAATACCTATATTAAGCGAGGAAAGTCGGTTCTGAAAGCTTTTTTGGGAAAGCCTATAACAGCTGTTTACGATGAAGTAAGTTTGAAAGTGTCTTTGTTTCTAGAAGTTGGGTAAAATCGGTGATTTGTGTAGCTTTCGGCCGCTGACTAGGCCAATGGATATTTTTCGTTAAACAACTGTGAAAAGCGCGGTTATTAGGTTTGGAAAGCTTTGACAAAAGCTCTTGATTTATATTTTTCCTTGATGTTATAATTACTTTCCATAATTAGATCTGTGTCACAATTTAAAAAAAAATATTTTCAGAATCGTTCGGCCGCTAACAATTTTTCAGTTGCAATACCTATATTTAGCGAGGAAAGTCGGTTCTGAAAGCTTTTTTTGGAAAGCCTATAACAGCTGTGTACGATGAAGTAAGTTTGAAAGTGTCTTTGTTTCTAGAAGTTGGGTAAAATCAGTGATTTGTGTGGCTTTCGGCCGCTGACTCGGCCAATGGATATTTTTCGTGAAACCACTGTGAAAAGCGCGGTTATTGGGTTTGGAAAGCTTTGTCAAAAGCTCTTGATTTATATTTATCCTTGATGTTATAATTACTTTCCATATCTAGATGTGTATCACCATTTAAAAAATATATTTTCAGAATCGTTCGGCCGCTAACTATTTTTCAGTTGCAATACCTATATTTAGCGAGGAAAGTCGGTTCTGAAAGCTTTTTTTGGAATGCCTATAACAGCTGTGTACGACGAAGTAAGTTTGAAAGTGTCTTTGTTTCTAGAAGTTGGGTAAAATCGGTGATTTGTGAAGCTTTCGGCCGCTGACTCGGGCAATGGATATTTTTCGTAAAACAACTGTGAAAAGCGCGGTTATTGGGTTTGGAAAGCTTTGACAAAAGCTCTTGATTTATATTTATCCTTGATGTTAAAATTACTTTCCATATCTAGATGTGTATCACCATTTAAAAAAAAAAACAGAATCGTTCGGCCGCTAACTATTTTTCAGTTGCAATACCTATATTAAGCGAGGAAAGTCGGTTCTGAAAGCTTTTTTGGGAAAGCCTATAACAGCTGTGTACGATGAAGTGTTTGAAAGTGTCTTTGTTTCTAGAAGTTGGGTAAAATCGGTGATTTGTGTAGCTTTCGGCCGCTGACTAGGCCAATGGATATTTTTCGTTAAACAACTGTGAAAAGCGCGGTTATTAGGTTTGGAAAGCTTTGACAAAAGCTCTTGATTTATATTTTTCCTTGATGTTATAATTACTTTCCATATCTAGATGTGTATCACCATTTAAAAAATATATTTTCAGAATCGTTCGGCCGCTAACTATTTTTCAGTTGCAATACCTATATTTAGCGAGGAAAGTCGGTTCTGAAAGCTTTTTTTGGAATGCCTATAACAGCTGTGTACGACGAAGTAAGTTTGAAAGTGTCTTAATTCCTAGAAGTTGGGTAAAATCGGTGATTTGTGTAGCTTTCGGCCGCTGACTCGGCCAATGGATATTTTTCGTAAAACAACTGTGAAAAGCGCTGTTATTGGGTTTGGAAAGCTTTGACAAAAGCTCTTGATTTATATTTATCCTTGATGTTAAAATTACTTTCCATATCTATGTAGATGTGTATCACCATTAAAAAAAAAAAACAGAATCGTTCGGCCGCTAACTATTTTTCAGTTGCAATACCTATATTAAGCGAGGAAAGTCGGTTCTGAAAGCTTTTTTGGGAAAGCCTATAACAGCTGTTTACGATGAAGTAAGTTTGAAAGTGTCTTTGTTTCTAGAAGTTGGGTAAAATCGGTGATTTGTGTAGCTTTCGGCCGCTGACTAGGCCAATGGATATTTTTCGTTAAACAACTGTGAAAAGCGCGGTTATTAGGTTTGGAAAGCTTTGACAAAAGCTCTTGATTTATATTTTTCCTTGATGTTATAATTACTTTCCATAATTAGATCTGTGTCACAATTTAAAAAAAAATATTTTCAGAATCGTTTGGCCGCTAACTATTTTTCAGTTGCAATACCTATATTTAGCGAGGAAAGTCGGTTCTGAAAGCTTTTTTTGGAAAGCCTATAACAGCTGTGTACGATGAAGTAAGTTTGAAAGTGTCTTTGTTTCTAGAAGTTGGGTAAAATCGGTGATTTGTGTAGCTTTCGGCCGCTGACTCGGCCAATGGATAGTTTTCGTGAAACAACTCTGAAAAGCGCGGTTAATTGGGTTTAAAAGCTTTGATAAAAGCTTTTTATTTCTGTAAATAATATATTTGAAGCATCTTGGTATCTAAAAATGCGTTTATAGTAGGTTTGTATAGTACATTATGTTGGGATCTGTTCAAGTCATTTTTGATACCTAGTTGGTAAAATGTATTCTGATATGTTATTAATAGGGTGACGCCTCACCTTTTCCTTCACTTTTGACCATTAAATATCCGACTTAAGCTCTTTTTATAGAAATGCACAAGTAAAAAAATTTGACATCTTAATTTGGTCGGGTTATCGTTGGCCGATAACTTTGGCCGCTAACTTCACACCGGTAATTTGCATTGAATCGAGTCTCCTTTAACAAGAAACATTTTATCGAAATGTATGAAGTTCTATTTTCAAAATTTTTATAATAGACTAAACCGTATCGATAAAATTCTTATGCTTGAGTCGGAAGTGCCATAGACTATCCAACGTTGAAAAGAGTAAGGTTGTAGTGTTGCATGTTAAGTTGTAATACACAGATTATACTCGACGAGTAGAAAAAGTTGTTTTAATTATCATGATCATCTCAACCGCACGGATATGATGGCCGTAGCCGTGTCTACGTGATAGCATACACTCTTTCATTCGTAGGTATGGTGTTAAAAAGGGACACTTATTTAATCACGTGGATTAAGCCATCCATATATACGCCTGCTGGTGTCATGATAAAAGTAGAAACAATTTTTTTCGTATAAATAAATAAATATCCATCCAATAAGACTCAACTCTCCACGTGATTGAAGTCCGTACCGTAAAATGGGGTGAGTAGAAGCAAAACTGACATTCAAACCTCGAAAACATTTTATTTTTACATATGCAAACTGAATGGTGTATATGATAAGTGTTCCGGACGTTCGTATTTTAGTTTTTATTTTATTTTGGGTAGTTCCATTTCATAATTTTGACGATAAACAGGAAATTCCACCTCAGCCCGTAGTCCCTCGTAATTGGGGTGAGATGGGATTTCATACAAAGGTGATTTTGGAAAATTGTTGGATCGATTTTTTTTAGTATGAGTATTTTTTTTTATTATGGACTATAGCTCCATTTTTAATTGGAATACATTATTTTTATAGCAGTAGCCTTAAAATCCCATCTCACCCCCCTTTTATCCCTTCTCTCCCCATTCAAAACCCAACTCTCCCTGCGAACCCTACTCCCCCATTTTACGATATTATAAGAGCACTGATCTAACAGCAAGGAAACTGAATAAAGTAACAAAGCCGCGCTGAGTCAGTGAGCACAAATAGCGGTAGCGACTTCTCCCTAGAGAATGTCCTCAACAAATCCTGATATTAATGAGTTGTGGGGAATCGACCTAATCATATTGTTTCTTGCTTCTATCTTTCTTTCCTATTATTATTTTTGCTTTTATATTTTGATCTGAGGGTAAAAATAAATACAAATGGATGATTTTTCACGTTTTTAGGGTTCCGTACCCAAAGGGCAAAAACGGGACCCTATTACTAAGACTCCGCTGTCCGTCTGTCCGTCTGTCTGTCTGTCACCAGGATGTATCTTATGAACCGTGATAGCTAGACAGTTGAAATTTTCACAGATGATGTATTTCTGTTGCCGTATACGTAACAACAAATACTAAAAAGTACGGAACCCTCGGTGCGCGAGTCCGACTCGCACTTGGTCGATTTTTTAAATTTCTGTACCAAATATTACAGAATGTTACAGAAGTAAGTTTCATTTGGTATGTTATTGTAATATTATTCACATTATAGTCTGTACCAGACATATCGGAGTAAACATGTTGGTCAAAAATACCTGAGCATGCACACCCATTTGGAACCGTGTTCAGAGGGCCGTGAAAATCGAAATTTCGCTATCCGCCTTTCTATCACTTTCATATTCGAGCAATAGAGTGGCAGATAACGCAATTTCGAGGCCCTCACATTCCATATCTGTGAGCATATTTTGCAAGCTTTTATTTAACTTGCAATTTACCTAACTATGTATATATGTATGTACGGGTCAAATCTTGCAAGTGAAATTTGACCCACTTCCCGACTTCCAATGAAGCTGAAAATTTGCATTCAATATTATGGTACCATCCAGCTGATCTGATGATGGAGACAGGGTCCTATGGTATAAATAAAACAACGCAACCTAATTGTGTTCGGGGTTTTCAGAATTGTCTCGATGAGTATTAGTTGCCTGTGGAAAGAAAAGTATAGTCAGCGATAAAAGCTTGTGCCAAAAACTTATTATTTCAATTCAATATAACCTAATGACAACTACCTATACCTATGGAGGACTATAAGAGAAGGTTGGTATTAATTAACTATAGGTACCTAAAAATACAGCACTAAGCGAAACTCTGTAACAGCTGTTTTCAACTCCGAATACACTATTTTACTCGTCCAAGCACCAGAATTTTAATTTATTCCACCTAATATAATATTCAAATGAGTTTAAGACTGCAAGCCGTGTATATGGTAAAGCTTGCCCACGCTTCTTTCGTGCCGATTCTCGCTTTATATGGAGACAGCTTTAAGCACGTCACGATTACGATGGTAACGTCATGCCTACTTGTTGTTGATATGCGAAATATGCGATGAAAGAATGTTTAGTAGGTGAGTCAAAATTATTTTCGTTGTCTTGTTTTTTGTCCCGAAAAATGTGACGGAGTGGAGCTTTTTGTATGGGGTGAAATTAAGTTTTTAATTTTTCTCAAGAGAATTATAATCTACAGGTAGAATGACATGCAATAGCACTGGACTTTTTCTATTTATTTAATAAAAGGCAAAAATAATAAGTAGATTACGGGGGAACTTATAAGAATGTCAATCGTGAGGTGATTGCAAAAAGAAACTGTGCAAAAAGAAAATGAAAGAAAGCCCTTGGGGCACGAGTCCGTCTTACATTTCTAGTTACTAAATTAATTGAGCACAAGTTTTTAATTATAGACCATTTCTGTCATCAACTCATCTCACAAAAATAAAAACCAGAAACTTGCAAAACTTTAAGTGGTTGTTCAAAACCTGGCCCTTCCTTTCATGCAATTTCTCCCCTAAGTACATATTGTTATGTGGAGGTTGGTAAAAGTTTATTATGGCTTCGTTCATCTGCACCTGTTGCCACTCGATATCCGGAACCCCAAACGATCAGTTTTGGTGTCTACGCAGTACCGCACATTTGCCAATAATAGCATTATCAATGATCAGGTCAATATATTACTATGAATTAATTATATTTGTACTTTCTGATGTTGACATGTAATATTTTAAGAATATTATCAATAAATGAGTATGAGTATGAGTATTAGCAAATAGGCATTTTCCAAGCATTTACATGGTACGAAAATTGGGTATTAATTGGATCTATTTGCACGCTCCATCGTCAACAATGTAAGCTAGAAGCTAGGACATGTTTGCATTAAGCACACATAGTTTTACTATTCGTACTCGTTTTGCACCAACGTATGCCACCATTAAAGCGTTTACTAAATTTTATTGTATAGGAAGTTTAATAGTTGACTGCTGAGTGACGTTGATCAGTCCGCTAAACGTGATTCTTGCAACTGGCGCTTGAACAATAAATATGAATAGCGAGCCGTAGATTCTACGGCAAAAAGCAGGTGTGGTGCCCCAAAAACACATTTAACAAAATTATGTTGTCTGTGTATGAATAAACATAACAAATTTAAAAACTGTAATAGATTTCATATATTAAAGAAAAAGTGACGAAGCCCTCCAGTGGTGAAGGCCGGATTCGAACCGGCGTCTTTAGCTATCGCGGCTAACGCCATGAACCCCTAGGCCACCCCGCCACGGCGGTGCCCGTCCGAATTTCTCGACTATATGCCATCCTAGTAAGACTAGGCGTCTTTGACCAGCTCTAAGGGCAAGCAGTGCGCGCTTGCACCTCCTAAACGAACTCCTTACGGATTTACGTTGTAGCGAGAGAGACTGGTGCTGCCATCTATGAACAAGTTTGGGAACAAATCAAATTATTATTATTATTATTATTATTTTTTTTTTTTCTTTAATATATGACATCTATTACAGTTTTTAATTTATATATAGTAGTGTGACTACTTTAAAAAAAAAAAAAAAAAAAACAAATCAAAATATTTAATAAAATAATTTGATTTGTTCCCAAACTTGTTCATAACAAATTTAATTTTATTATTAACATTAGGAGAAGAATGAACATTGAATCGGTTAGTTCAAAAAGAACCAAGGTCAGTGCGAAGCTTCAAATGCAATTAGCTCTGCACCTCGATGTGCTAATAACGCCTACATTCCGTGTTAGGTCATCGCTTGGGTGCATTACCGTTAACACATGTTAATACTATTATTAGATGATACTAGGTATTTTTAGATATTACACATAATCATGCGTGAATTTATTTACAAAACTTAGGTGTATGCATTTCATTTGCCAGTTAACTAGACACATAACAGGAGTGTTTATGGCGTAATAACGTCATAAATAGAAAAACTGCAACTCTGCGACTATGTTGTTTCTAATCTTATGCTATTAATGTTGCTAGAGCTCCTAAGAGCTGAAAACGCACTGTCCCTAGGTATATATATTTATCTAAAGGGTCGCAACGCGTTTGTGACACTGATAAGTGACATTGCTGAAGAAGCAAGCGTCCTCAAGCTGAGTTATCTGGTTAAGACCCGTTTTACGCTTGTTTCCCACCGTCGTCGTCTTATCGGGTCTTAGCACGAAATAGAGTTAATATTATGGCGTTTGCTTTCAAAACTGTTTTGAAACCTAAAATACATCAATCCTGGTCAAAAACTCGTTTGCGGGCAAGGTATAAGTAGTACCTAACTCCTAAATAAGTATGTTGTTAGCCGTAAATCACGATACGTGGGCGACGCAGTGATTCGATGATGTCATATTGCAATACGCATAAAATTTGACACTTTGTTTTCTTGTTAATTAAATGCGATCATACCTTTTAACATTTAAGGATAACTGGTATAAATATAGCTGAAATTATAATAGGCGTGCACTTGTTTCATCATCATCATCATCATCATGTCAGCCGATAGACGTCCACTGCTGGACATAGGCCTCCCCCAAGGCTCGCCACTCCGACCGATCCTGTGCCGCTCGCAACCACCGAATTCCCGCGACCTTCACCAGGTCGTCGCTCCATCTCGTTGGAGGCCTACCGGCTTCGTCTTCCGGTACGCGGACGCCACTCCAGAACCTTCCGGCCCCACCGGCCATCAGTTCTGCGAGCAATGTGCCCCGCCCACTGCCACTTAAGGTTTGCAATTCTGCGAGCTATGTCGGTGACCCTAGTTCTACTGCGGATATCATCATTTCTGACTCTATCACGCAGAGAAAACCCGAGCATAGCTCTCTCCATTGCCCTTTGCGTGACCTTGAGCCTTCTTATGAGGCCCATCGTTAGCGCCCACGTCTCAGATCCGTACACTTGTTTAATTAATTATAAATATTATAATCCAGTTAAGAAAAGATATCGTAATCGTACCCGCTACTCTCTAAGTTCGCTTCTATCACATTGTCAATACATATAAGTAATATTAGTTCTGTATAATATGCACATCCTAATGTGAAATAAAAATAAGGAATACATACACTCGAAAAACAAGAACCTAGTCCTCTTCCCGCGCTAGTACCTAAGTAAAGTGAGGAGCAAAATAAAAAATGGCAGGAAGAACATTTAGGTTTTTTCTTTTATTTATTTATTTATTTTTCGGAGAACCAACAGCTATCAATTATACAATAGTTATATTAGTAAATAACAAAAAGCCAATTATAGGTTCCCACCAATAGCAACAAGTTAACACATAATTGGTGGTTAGCAGTAAAATTTTACAACGTATTCAACTAATACTAATTTCTAAATGTGAATACCTACTTATTATATACCTACAATACAATACTCTTAATATACTGAGCTAAGAAAAACAAAACTTATTAATAACTTTTCTTAAATATAAGCCACACTTTGCGCTTTGCGTAATGAGTTATGAACTTATGAGTAAGAATTCGTAATATCAAAGATGGTAATATTAAGTACTCACTCGAACTAAAAGCGTATGTATAGGTAATGCTTCTTATACTCATTATAAATTACCAAAATTTAATCACTTATACAGCAACCGTCTGTGCTTGTCCATATAACAAACATCTGCTGAGAGAGTTAATTTTTAATAACTAGCCTGGCGTAATTTGGTAAAACAATTAGACATTTAATTAATAAATTTGTTATGACCGCGATGTATATAGCTTTACCAGATGTTATTTTATTAGTCTACTCGCCCTTGGGGATTAAGGGAATGAACTTTGTTAAACATGAAATAAAAAATGCTGCACAAACTGATCTAAAGATTTAATGGAGTTGGCAACTGTCAAAGGTTTGCAGAGATGGCGCCATCATAGCTTGCCCCTTTTTCTATGAGATTTGGCTTACAGGGCTGGCATCCAGTCCATTAAAAAAACAAAAATTTGACACAATTCTAGGGATTGACAGGGCAAGCTATGCTGGCGCCATCTGCTAAACACTTCGACCGGCCAACCCCATTCGAGCTGTTGCTTGTGGCGTACGTATCTATTACGATTTTTTACATACACACGATTCACGATACCAATATGAATTTTATTGCGTCTCGCTCGCGCTAATGGCATACGTAAGTTATGCTTTTTAGAATTATAATTTAAATCACTCAGAAATTGCGATCTTCTTTGTAGATATACTGAAAATACCTTTTCTGTAATATGTAATCCTGATTTCTACTCATTTGATATTTATTGAATCACACTTATGCATATTTAATTGAAAAAAAAGAAACAAACAAACACTATAGGTAACCAAGTAAAAAAAATACCCAACCAAGCCAACCAACCAAGCAAAACCAACCAACCAAGTAAAAGTATTCTTAAAATTCAAAGAGGTAACAAGTAAACCTTTAAAATTTAAGAAACCAACGCAGTTTGAACCGATTTTGACAGAACATGTGTCTTCAAGAACCATCTTAGAAAACCTCATTTCAAATAAATAAAAAAACCGTATCTAAATCGGTTTACTCGTTTTAGCTACTGTGCCACAGTCAGACTCGCACATTGCGGTCAAACTTATAACACCCCTACTTTTGCATGGGCGATAACATGTTTTTTTATCCCAGATACTAAAACGAGAGTAAGGATGTATATTGTATAGGCCAATCGAACTGCCAGTTTAGTATTATGATACCTATAAAGAGCTAGCAGGTAGACTAGCATAAGTTCAGTATACAAGCAGATTGATTTGCATGATGCATCAATACAATTACAAGTATTGCGTACGTATGTTCTCACTCGCCCATTGCTCTTGCGCAAGTGATGCCACTTGCCCAATACGGTAGGACCATCTGTCCAGTGACCCACTCAAGTTATCATAGCCGATATGAAATGCAAACTTGAACTAATAAATTAATTTTGGTTTATAGGTTACTATTATAAAGTAAATGTCAATTGAAGTGATATAATTAGAAGTTCAGACAAGCAAAATTTAATTTTTTTTGCAAAATGTTTGATATTGATACGATATTTATTACTCGCACTTCAACTCGCTTATTTCTTGATGCAAGCGCGATGTGGATGAGTAATATCCGAATAATATCATTAATAATATCATTAATATCATTATCATTAACAGATTTTAAAAATCTGTATGCGGCTTATTAACACGGTTTTAGGGAACATAAGCCGCTATTTACGTAGGTATATAGAAGTTAGAAATGTGTGTAAAAATATATAAGTAAAATGTAACTAGGTAATTGTGCAAAAATACCTAAATGCATAGGGTCGTAGTAGTACCTAGTAGAGTTGGACTTTTGTTTGTGAATTATTTCATTCAATATAGATAAAAGCAAAGATAGATATAACTCCGTAATAGATGGTTACAGTCTAAGGAAAAAACGTGCCTCGAAAATCACGAAATTTTGATTCTCGATCAGAGGGCGCCACTAGTTTTGGCCTAGTCTCGTATAGAGGGCGTTGACGGTTTTGTTTGTTATTTATAATTTTAACGCATATCAATGGAAGAACATGGGTCAAAATCATATAAAAATAATTAATGCAAATAAAAAAATCATTTATCCATATTTAAATACATTTTAACGTATTTTTATAAATCTTCATTTTTAGTTTTAAAGTGTGTCGACAGATGGCAGTGAATTTACTGGGGTTACAAAATTTACTATGACAGTACCGCTCTAGTATAGGTTACTCTATGATAAAAGTTATGGGTTTAAACTGAAATAAATGTCATATACGAAGGAAAAAATGACCAAAGCCTCCAGTGTCCAGAGCTGGAATCGAACCAGCGTACCCCGTTTACCGGACAGGTGCCTGAACCGCTCGGCTATCCGGCCACGGTGGCATGGGTCGAAATTTCCAAGTATATGACAATTCCCGAAGGCTTGTGGCGCCCCCTGGCTACAAATTAAAATATTTTCATAGAAAATAATTTAATTTGTTCTTAGAGTTTTGGGTTTGTTTACATTATTTGCAAGTTCTATTGACGACGACTTTACTACATAATTTTCAATTCACTCCAAAAATAGATTTAAGAATATCTTACGATCGAGAATAAACTAATACATATAGTTTGTCAAAGGGCTGTCTCATTTCAAACATAGACAGAGAGAATCATACTATCTTTGTCATAAACTAGTAGTACTAGCACCCAAAAGAAAATGATGAGTATATTTTTTTTGTTCTTATTTACTGACAATTTGACCAAATAAATAATTTTAAAAAAATACCACATTCAGCGCATAGAATCTGAGGCCCGTTTCTCAAAAGCTTGTAACTTGTTACACAAGCGGATGTCACTTTTTGACAGCTTTTGTTAGAAAGGGACTTCCACTTGTATTACAAGTTACAAGCTTTTGAGAAACGGGCCCCAGGTATTAAAACAACGAATCCAAGTCCTTTATGAAATGATTCGTCTACAGAAGTAATTGGCTAACATTACATTGCGAATACGACGTAGGTAGTAGAGACTAGATAAGTAAATAGTAAAGACAGCCAATCTCCTGTACTGACATGATAGTTGCACTATCCTCCAATGCAAAAATAGGTGATAAATGTACCGTATCTGCAGTACAGTTCCATAAGTCTCGTAAAATAGGTATTAGTAGAACTGTGTCACTTTGTAATATTGAAAAATTAAAAAAAAAAAACTAAATGAAATTATTTTCTAAATTGCTTTCTTGGGGTTAGATATGAGGATATAACGTATCATTTCTGGTATGTTGTATTAAAAAAAATAAGCCATATCGTATCTGGAGGAGCCCAAATTAACTTATGTTTGGTATGTTTTGAAAATTATTTTTGTTATAATTTAAAAATTATGGCTGAAATGTAATGATGTGGTATATTTTTAGAATCTCCTCAAAAAGCCCTTTCGTATGATACCACAATACCACATACGATAGGTTCTTGAATTTAATTTTTTTTTTCATACAAAAAAATGTTTCAGCACTCCCCTCCTAAGGGAATTTTTTTTAGGAACTGCGGGTCAAAAATTTTGTTTTGACCTCTAGTATGCGTTTGCCAAACGCCTAACCTATACATCGATTTGCGGTTTTTTATGCGAACAGCTTACACTAGATGGACCGAATTCGATTCGTTTTTTTTACGTGAAAGCGAATTTCCTTGCGGTATTTCTTAGTTATGTTTGATAGAATTCGATCCAGCAGTTTGAAGAGTATCAGCTCTTTTCTAAAATGATGCAAGGCATTTTTGGCATAAATTTTTTTTATGTATCGCATAGGCCGCTTTTATATAATTTTTAATTTAATAGTTATATTAACTATCGTGTTATGTGACACTCGCACTTACTAGGTACAGTAAAAGTAGGTACTTGATGTAAAAAGACAGACTTGATGACAGCGGCTCTTAAGTCGATGCTGAAGAATAAGTGACAATTCCTTATATTCCACGCCATATACTTGGGACATATCAACGCAGAAAGAAAATGGAGCTTAACCTCTATTATAGATGTGACTTTTGTGTAAAGAAAATAATACTTAAAACCTAAATTTGTGGTAGCTATGAGTATTTTTAAGACCTGGGGCCCGTTTCTCAAAAGCTTGTAACTTGTAATACAAGCGGATGTCACGTTTTGACAGCTTTTGTTAGAAAGGGACTGCCACTTGTATTACAAGTTACAAGCTTTTGAGAAACGGGCCCATGGTGTATCAAAGCGTCTGTCCGCGACTTTTTCTGCGTAGAATGCTGATTACCGCGGGATTCTAACCCTCTCTATACCAATTTCATTCAAATCAGTTAAGTGTGTTAAGCACAAAGAGGCAACAAACAGTTTGCATTTATATTATTTGTAAGTAGGGATCAGTTTCTTTTCATGGAAGTTTTCGACCAGTCTTTATTTGTTACATGTCTCTGGTCCTAGTGAACACGTAAAAATATTTACGTGCTCATCAATTCAGGCTAAGTTTCCAAGATTTACGTCGTTCTTAGACGTAATTTATAGGTTTCCATTAGGCGACCTTAATGGCTAAGTACAACATGAATTCATAAGATTTCATTTGGCTACTGTTATTAAATATTCAGAATGATTACCCGACTGGCAAAGGAGCTTAAGGATCTACGTATGTTACCAACCCCAAAATAAATAAAAAATTGGCTGTTTCATACATTTTGGCTGATCCATTTTCTATGGGAGGGTAAATTATTTTTTCGCGATTTCGTGGTTGGTCCCATAGTAAAAGTTGCTCAGTATAATCCCAAAACCTCCCTGGCAACGGGAATGCACTTATTTTTTAGCCACCCTGTATAACTAAAATATTTTTTTGCTATTGCCTATTGCCTTCCAGTTTGGCACTGACATAAATGCTAGCGTGAACGTAGCTTACTTTCTATGCATCTCGCTCGTACTGGCATATTAGTGCGAGCAAGATGTATAAGTATGTAGAAAGTAAATTACGTGTTGACACTGTCAGTGCCTCGTGGCTCGTGGTACGGGTACTACAATCTATGCCGTTGACCAATTTGTAACACAATGTACTAAAAAGTACCTACTCCGCCCGAACCGTTTATAACATGTTTATCATACCTGTCAGGTTACGCTCTAAGGGTTTACGTACGTTAATTAATGAGACAACCAGCTGAAATAACAGTGTTGGGTCACTGCTATGTAGTCACAGAAATAAGCTCACGTTAAATGTCAATCAACCACCACCCTCGTTAGCTGTGTTTGATTCAGAGGCGCCATTTTGATAGCTTGACGACCACGAGTGAAAAAAAACATATAATATATGTATAGGTACAGTGAGCTTGGACGATTGTAGTGGAGCCCTGAGAGCAGATGAGAGGACACGTGCGGCAATAAATCAATAGCTTTGGTTGTAATCCAGGGGCCCATTTCTTAAAAGCTTGTAACTTGTAATACAAGTGAAGTCCCTTTCTAACAAAAGCTGTCAAAAAGTGACATCCGCTTGTATTACAAGATACAAGCTTTTGAGAAACGGGCCCCAGAAGAGCGGAAGGACACGTGTGGCAATAAACCAACAGCTTTGGTTGTAATTCAGAAGAGCGGAGAAGACCCGGGACACCCGGGTATGTCCTTAAACTACGTCCAAAAGACCTCTTTGCACTGTGAATGTCATCTCGCTTTGTGTGGTACGGCACAGCACAGCGGATGTCATTCCAAATCTAGAGCAGAGCCCAACTGGGGAAGTACCGCCACCTTACAGAAAACCAAATAACACTAGACCCATAGTGTTGTGTTCCTGCCGGTGAGTAAGGTTTCCAGACCCCAACGTGCAGATTGTTAGAGCAACGCGCATATACACCTCTGTAGTTGCAGGCGTCCATAGGCTACGGAGACTGTTTACTATCAGGCGGGCCGTATGCTTGTTTGGCACCGACGTAGTATTAAAGGAAGAGATGAGGACATTGCAATCAATGCTATGAGTATGTCTCCCCTCATCTCCGCTCATCTTTGCCTCAATTGAAAAGCTTATGCTGGCGCCAGACCCTCGGCAGAATTTCGGCTGAAGCACCTCTAGAATACTCTAGATCACATTACACAGTTCAGAATAGAATTCGCCCAAGCTCGCACAATCAAAGACAACCCGTTCAGCAGCCGAATTTGGTTAACCTCGCCAAACAAACCGCTCCTAATCTATTTGATATGGTTAGTTGGCGTACAGAGTCCGTGACACGTTTTGGTGTTATTATTTCACGGATGGAATTTAAGGGACCGGACTCCATGAGCGTTCAAACGAGACAAGCAACTACTACTTACAACTTACTTACTACTAGCAACTTCAATTGGAACTTGCAAATAGGTCAGTGCCTAGTAATGTTCACGTTAATAAATTAAATTTGCCGCTGATGAAAAGGTGAAAATTTACAAGTCAAATCGTGATGACGAGAACCATAATCATGCTTCCGTTAATGTTCAGTCTTGTACCGGGGTGCGTAGACAAAATGCCAATCGCCTACGCTCCGTAGCGAACGAAACGCAACGGTCACTTTCGCACTAATATGGAAGAGTAATAGAGAGAGACGCAAAGCGTTTCATTGTCGTAGCGCAAGCGATTGGCATGTTGTCTACGCACCCAGATCTATTTCCAGCGGGTCGCACTAATGACCACGTAAATAGTGTGGCTAAAACAGGACTTTCCGATTTAAACGGACGGTTAGCTCTAGAGCAACAGAGCAAGTGGCATTTTGACCTGACGCATAATTTCAATAACCGGTAAAATTATGTCTTTTACTAACAATTGGACCTTACGCATAATTTTAATAGCCGACGTAATTATGTCTTACACTAACAATTTGACATGCCGCATAATTTCAATAACCGGTGAAATTATGTCTTACACTAACAATTTGACCTAACGCATAATTTTAATAACCAGTGAAATTATGTAGTCTGGCACTAACAATTTGATCTGACGCATAATTTCAATAACAAGTGAAATTCTGTCACACTAACAATTTGATCTGACGCATAATTTCAATAACAAGTGACATGATCTCTTACACTAACAATTTGACCTGACGCATAATTTCAATAAATTAAAAATTTACTTTATTACAATAAAGTATAAAATTTTTCGCGATTTCGTGGTTGGTCGCATACTAAAAGTTGCTCAGTATAATTCCAAAACCTCCCTGGAGTCCCTGGCAACGGAAATGCACTTATGTTTTAGCCACCCTGCATGATGTACCTATACCATAGAGTAACGGTACAATATATAGAGAGGAAATGGCCCCTCCCCCATTTGATCGAACGAGATGCTCTGAAATTTTCAGTAGTAGAGAAAGCGCTATTATTGTTTGTCGTTGTCATAGTCTCATTTTTCCTTTCTGCCTACTTCTAAAAAGTCTTTGACGTAGACGTTTTTTTTGCCCACCGTTTTTATGGTGGGTAACAATGAACCGGACCAAATTACGTAGGTTGTTTTTGGTATGTTGTCAGGAATGTTAAAACGTGTTTTTAATTTTGTCGAATTACATATGTTCTGTCCCTCGGGGGCCACGCGTATAGCACATATATGTACTTAATGCTAGGTCTATGTGGAATACCAACCTAAGATGAATAAAAAGTTATGACTTACCTTGGTCCATAGTGAGTGCGTGCGAAGCCACAACCAGGCCAATAAAGATCGAGGCCCTCATGGCTAGAAACGCCATGATTATCTGCGAAAAAAATTACAAATCTTAGCCGAAGAAGGTTTAGGAGTTCCGAGGGATTTTTTTTTTTAATTTCAGCATACTCATTGCAATTACAGGTTATGAATTTGACTTAATATGGGATATTAATGCAATTTTCTGCCACCAGAGTGCAGGACTAGCCTTTTTAGTAAACCATAGAGTAACTTATACATACTGTACCTTTAACAGGTTTTGACGAGTTTTCAGAGATAATAAAATATCACATTGATGCATCAAGGCGGTTTGTTTACAGAGGAAACGGGAAACGCGAATCCGAAAATTTGATATCTGCCTCTTTATCGCTCGAACATGCAAGAGTGACAGAGATAAAGAAATTTCCATTTTCTTGATTCGCGGTAGACCCTCAGATTGTGGTAGTGGCGCCCTGGCGCCCCCTACGCAGAGTTTCGCGTAATACCTATTCCCTATTATAGGTTATGAATTTGACTTAAGTAATTGACTATTAGTATTTATTTGTTATCTGGATTTGTCCGATGGATGAAGAAATGTCACACTATCCATAAAAAAAACACATCAAAATCTTGTTATTAGAATGAGAATACGCCTCCGAGTCTCAACTTGAATGAAGTAATTTACCTGCCTAGAAAAACTGTGAAGAACATCGTAATCAATGATCAAATTTACCTCTTCCGACTTTATAATTAATTGCCAATTCAATGCTAAGGCAGTTACATGGAACACGGCTTTTTATGACGAGCTTATGAGTCAAATAAGTAATTCATTACTTTTAAAAAAGCTCCCAATATAATTATTGAAACCTATACAAGGTGTAACAGAAATAGTGGGGGCATATTCGGTATCGTGTTCTGATTAGGAAAAAGTAGAAGAAAAACATTTTTGATGCGATAAATTTTTGGCCTTTGTATAGTATAGGCCCACTATTTTTGTTACACCATGTATGTCATGCAGTAGGACAAAAATAGTACGATAAAAAATTATTAGTTATTCTGGCCGAACGAATACGAAGGTCTCCGTTTCAGCTTGGGCAATAATGGGACAGAAAGGATTCAAGTCTTAACCAACACTATATGAAGGGCACACGGAAAGAACATGTCTAGTCACTTTTTTCGGAAAATGAGATATTCATCTCAAAATGTAGAGCTCTTAATGAACTATTAGTAATACCTTTTGCTACCACTGTATAATATATGTAACACAACTTTTTTTCTAGTTAAAAAAGACCTGGTCACGGAATTACCATACATTTTGACATGGTTTCAAATTTTAAAACCGCGATTATCCAAAATGTTACTTAAGTGACTAGACATGTTCTTTCCGTGTACCCTTCATATGCAACCGGTAGGTACCTAAGCAGATATTTAAATGAAACATACGTAACCATTGCCAAAATATTTAATTTATTGTATCGTACAACGAACGTTGCAAAACAGAAGCAACGTTTTGATTAGACCTCGCTTATCTGCTCTATAAAAAATAGCGACTTCCGAATAAGTATTATAATGATAACGCCAAATTAGTGTGTGTGTGGCCTCAGTGGCCTCAATCGGTTTAGGGGAGGATCAGCAACTATTTCTTATTTTTAGGGTTCCGTACCCAAAGGGTAAAAACGGCACCCTATTACTAAGACTCCGCTGTCCGTCTGTCCATCTGTCCGTCTGTCTGTCACCAGGCTGTTGAAATTTTCAGAGATGATGTATTTCTGTTGCCGCTATAAGAACAAATACTAAAAAGTACTGAACCCTGTAGGCGAGTCCGACTAGCACTTGTCCGGTTTTATTTTATTTTGTCCCATTAGCCAGAAGAAATTAGCTGCAAAGTTTGTTACTTACTTTCTATTACCATATAATTATATGCTTGGTAAGATTACTCATTATCAATGCCGTCTTTATCATAAGGGCACACAGGGACCGTGCCCAGCGCGTCCATCCTCAGGGGACTAGAGACCCGAAGGACAGACAGTAACAGTATATTTGATTACCCATAATAAATAGAAGATCATAGTAGGAAAATGTTTAATTCGCTTTCTTTACATTCTAAAAGGGCCCCAAATTCTTATGTGCCCAAGGGCCCATTATATTTAACTACAAAAGTGTATATGTTTAGTTGATTTTAATGAGATAAAACCTGGATATATGCGGTGGTCAAAATCGTGGTATCACACCCCGGTTGTGCTGTATAGAAAAAACAAAAAAAAACAAAATAAATCCTTATCATTCGTATTTACAAATCCTTATCATCAAACAAGAGGTTAAAGAGTGGACCAGGGGAATGTTACTATGACAACGGGTGACGAGAAAAAAATGATCACCCAGATTTAACTCCACCGAGCATTGCACATCAAATTAATGATTAGAGTAGGTAATTAAATTGGACTGATAAGCAGTCTAGCATGGGCAGTATAGCTAGGTGACAGCAGGATAGCATAGATAGGCTAAGTGTCGGTAGGTAGTATATGACGAATGACTAAGTAGGTTGAAAGAGAGGCAAATTAGACGAACAAAAGAAGTGGCTCGCGTTTATTGCCCTGTTCGGAAGAAAACTTGGGACTTGTGGAGATCATTGGGAGTCAGTCAGCATCAACATTTTAACTAAGGTGTAGAGTTTGTGAAGTTAGGGCCTGTAGAGTTAGAAGCTTGGCTCTACAAAAGATCTGATAACTTTTTGACAGTGCGAGCCTTATGGTTTCGTCTTGGCAACATTTTACATGAAATATTTTTGGTGGGATTTCACTTCTTTTTGTAAGTTGCTTATGACAATCTTCCATCCCCTAATCTAAAGGGTTGGGGGTGGGGGTAATTTAATATTAAAAATCCTGAAATTTCGTATCTGGAGGCATACAATCTGCTTTTTACTGATTACGCCCTTTTCCACCCCCTTATCACCCTTACAGGGTGATTTTGTGGTTGAAAGCTATTATATATCATTCCCCATAACAAAAACTATCTACATACCAAATTTTAACTAAATCAGTAAAGCGGTTATTGATTTTCCATACAAAATTTCACCCCCCTTTTCACCCCCTTAGGAGCTAAAAATTAAAAAAAAATGAATTTTTTTGTTGTTTGTGTACTAAGATTATCATACATACCAAATTTCAGCTTCTTAGCACTTGAGGAAGTACCCTAAGGGTTTTGATAAGTGAGTGAATGAGTGAGTGAAGAAATCGGGGTTTTTTTAGATATGAATAAAGTATAAGAGCTATGCAATTGAAAATTTTTATGCTTAATAAGTCCACTATTGGCATCATATCCCGAGAATTTTGTTTATCTGGTGTAATCCAAACATGTCCAAACCCAAGTTATGAGGGTTCAAAAAACGACGAAGAGCTCCGAGAAAAGGTAGGTAGTGCCCTTGCGCTTCGCTTTGCTCGACCTGGCGGGGGCACTGTCATGCCCCCAGATTTAGGGGACAGTCTTACACAGATCGACCTAGCCTCAAACTAAACAAAACTCCTATTATGATGGGTACAAGGTACAGGTGACGATAAAAATACTTAGGTATATCGATAAATACCTAATTTCATAATATACATAAGTCTGGAATATTCGTGATAAACTTACAAATAAATGCCCTTACCAGGATTCGAACCCGGGACTGTTTCGTAGGCCGTCACTGCCGACTAGTCTAGGAGACCGTTATTATTTTCACAATTTTTCCATTATTGTGAAATAATATTTCATACCATAATTATAGGCCAAAATTTAAACTTAAAAAAAAAAAAAAAAAAATTTAAACTGTTTATTTCAAAAAAGATTACAAAGACTATTTACAGACTTAGCCTAATCTACATTCTAATAGATTGTATGCTAAGTATGGTCTTAATTCTAATATTTCTATTACATTTATATTATTACTATTTATTTATTCATTTAACACGTATAATATGCTATATATAACAATTATGAGGTTAACTTAAATATTCAGGCAGTGCTTTTTTATCATGATTTTAATTTTATGGGGCTTACCCTCTTCTAAATTATCTATTATATCTCTAGGAAGACTATTTAAGATGTGTGGCAAATAACTCGACCAGACTCTTTGCCCATAATAGTTGTTGCTACTTGGTATATTGAAACTTACCGGTGCCTACTGAAATCGAGCACAGTCCGCGCGCGCACTGGTTTCGCGGTTACCGACGCGTGCGCACAAGCGGAGCGCGCATCGACTGTCCACTGACTGACGCGCGCACGCACCACATGCCGCTTTATTTGGGTCATATGGGCTGGAAAACAAAACTCCTAATTTGTTATTTTGGTTGTGAATAGATATCACTAGGAAAACTGATTTATAGGTGATAAATCCATGTTAGATAATATTGAGAAGAAGTTAGGTAGGTATTTAGTTTAGTTTAGTTAAGTGTACATTTGCATGCTAAACTAGCAATAGTACATTTCCGCACGTGTATCGAATGACGTTTTTTAATACAGTTGCGAAAAAATAATAAAAACAACAAGTAAGGAATAAAAACTTTGGAAACTTAAAACGCCTCTTAGTAGGTAGTAAAAGTAAGAAAAAACGCCTCTTCTTTGACAGGCGTTTCGGCAGCTATTCCGTTCCATTCAGACAACTTATTAAGAACGGTTTTTCAATATTCAATATTAAAAAATAAACATGTTATAATGATGATGAGGTAAGTAATTAAATTATAAAATATGTATATTTTTCGTATTCTTACATTAACAGTAGGTTTTTATGTTGATTACGACGTTTAAAGGAAACTAATGTTAACACTCATCAATAAAAGTAGTCATGAATTGGAACAAGTATAAATTTTAAAAAAAATTGGAAAAGTAAAAAGCACTAATTCGCGAAAACCAACTTTCCGCACGCTAAACAGCTACGTAAAGTAGCACTTTTTGAGCAACTGTATTAAAAAATATGTTTAAGTACAGATATATGTTATCCTTACCATATCATTGTACCTTACATATTTTAAGCAAATAAAGAATATTTATTATTATTATTTAAAAAATTAGTTTAAATAATAATTGTGATGTGCTTGCACTCAATGAGGGTAGATTTAGGGAGGGGACCCTAAAAATTTTCCATAGAGCTCCTTTAGTCCCAAACCTGCTAGTCAGGCCAAGCTAACCCTGAAGCAATTTTGATAGCACAGACTGTGCAAGTGTTATTTTAAACGTCAACTTCTATTAAGGTAACACTTCAAACACTTGCACAGTGTTCTATCAAAATCGATTCAGTTATAGTAGTCCTGAGACTCTACCGCGAAAATCGAAATTCGCAAATTGCGGGGATTTTTCTCTTTTACTCTAATGAAGGCGTAATTAGAGTGAAAGAGAAAGATGCCCGCAATTTGCGAACTTCGATTTTCGTGGTTATAGCCCTGTAGCTCGGTCTGAATCTTCTGTTTTTAACATGGGTACATAATAAATTCACTGGCGATAGGATGGCGACGGTGTCGGTTTTTCGTCCGCACATCAAAGGTAGTGGGCCAGCGATGGTGCATACGCATCTACACGTTTCCCATTCCATAGTGCGTGCCAAAGAGTAAAGTAAGTATAATAGGTAGTGCATGCTCTCATGGCTGCTCTACACGATGGCCCAGCGCTGGACCAGCAAGATGGTAATGCGATGGTTGAGAGCACGCACTATTGACGAGCACGGTTCTATGCCTACGCGCTAGCAGAGCATCACGATTTTGAGAGCACACGCAGTGCAAGTGTTATTTATACGTCATAATTTCATAGAAGTTTGACGTTTAAAATCGTTGCAGACTAATCTTGGTCTAACTCTATTTTCTAAGTAATATTTTCAATATTTACACATGTTACAATTTATGACATACACAATATCACACAATATAACACAATACATCTATCATCAAAGAGTTTAATAATATATGTATAGTCTATCATCGTCATTGGAAAAAGTCACAAAATAACATAAACCTAATTGTCAGTAAATAAGAACAAAAAAAAACTATACTCATCCTATTCTTTTGGGTGCTAGTACTAGTGTAAGACAAAGATAGTATGATTATCTCTGTCTATGTTTGAAATGAGACAGTCCTTTGACAAACTAAAAGTGACCCTATATATACACGAGCGCTTTTTCAACGCGCGTTAAAAAAGCGCTTGAATCTGCCCGCACGCTAAGTTCGATTTAAAGACCAAGGCTTAGAGTTGAAAATCCAACAACGCTTGATAAAAAGCGCTACCGCCATCGTGTGAAAAAATACACATGTCTCCATTTGTGCCATTCAAACGCTTTGTTAACGCGCGTCGAAAAAGCGCTCGTGCGTATGAGGCCTTATAACCAAAAGTGAAACAAAAGAAGTTGCGCGAAAATGATAAGAAAAAAAAATACATTTTGAACTTGGCGCGCTAGGCTAGTTGCCAGCATTGAAAAATGATAATTTTTATATTAATCCTTTTTGATGATGATAATTGTTACTTATAGAAATTAAATAATCAAATAGACACATTTATCGATAGCAACAAGCAAACCAATAATTAACATTTATAAAATTATTATTTCATCCCATTCCTTCTTGTCTATGATAAAAAAAACAACTAGATCTGGCAATAAAATTCTAGATTGGCTATAGTCGCTAATTTTTTTTTCAAGTTTGAGTGATTTGTCTGCAATTGTAAATGTCATAGCATTTTTGAGCTCAATATTATACCAGAATGGCAGAAAATAGAGAAGAAATTTTAGCAAACTTCCAGGTGAATACGCTATTTTATATCTAAATTCACAATAATCAGTGAGTAAAACTTGACTATGTTCGTTGTGATCAGGTTATGTGATTAACAACAACAGTGACTGTGAATTCTTCTTTACCTCTTTGTGCTTTTCTCGTTTCCCAATATTTTTCAATTGTTATTTACTTATTATTACCCTTGTAATGCTTGCTTTCGGTAGTGTAAGATTGAAAATCTGACAGAAGTACGTTTGTGGTGAAATGCTACATTTTTCTTGTTTTCCATAATTGTAACAAAAATTCTCGTTAGTGGTTGTTTCCACAAGGTTAATTTGCTCGTAACTGCGTAACTATAATTATAGTTAACATATCTTTATGGCAACACGCTTGTTTTGCACATTTCCTCCTAAATTCCTTTGTGTTCTTTGTTGTGGTTTACATATTTGTTTGTTTGTAGGGAATTACAGCAATAGAAGATGTTGCAGAGGCGATATATCACTTGGAGGAGGCAAACTGGGACTTACTTGTAAGTAAATGTTTATTTATATGTGCAATTCTCAAATAAAAACAATTCCAAATAGTTGCATCAGGATTGTTGTCTCACAAACATAATTGTTTGATAAATAGCAGTAATTTTAATATTGCATTTTGTTGCATAAAGCCCAGCATGTTATTTGTGACTGGCTACCATTATCAACATTTAACTGACCATTTAATTCGATAAACATTGAGTATTTATTTACAACAAAGGATAAGATAAAATTGCCAATGGTAACAAACCAACCAAGCCTACCAAGAGCCAAGCAAGAGTAACCAAGTGTTAGGCTGAGAATGCACTTTGATTATTTTATTGCGGTTTCAGAACCGCAAAAAGTGTAACGTACGGCATGCTTCATAAGCACACGCACTTAAAAAACTGAAACCGCAGTGCGTTCTAAGCCTTAGTGATAGACAAAAATATGATAGCACTAATTAGACTTCAGTCTGATAAGTTTACAACATTTTCTAAAATTACCTATTGCCACCTACAAATAAAAACTTGCCAAGACAAATGCAATTTTGATTTGTCAAAATGAGACATGAAGCTTCCTATATAGCCTGAAGAGAGTTATAATGACGGGCAAAGTTGAAGTCACAAGACCTCAGAGCCCTCCCCCTGCTGCTAGATGGTGTGCTCAAATTACTGCACCTAAGCAATTAAATTAAAACTGCACGAGGCCATGCGCTTGGCGAGGAACAGAAGCCTTTGGATGAACCTGTTTTCAACAGGGACATGATAACACAATATCTAGACCTAGAGCTTCATAGGCAGGATCTCTACCTATGTTGCCGTTATCACTACATAGTATAAAACAAAGTCGCTTCCTGCTGTCTGGATGGATGTCTGTCTCTATGTATAATACATCAGCACTGCACACGTGCGAAGCCGGGGCAAGTCGCTAGTGTGAAATAAAAGCAAAATTATACTTATTGTAGTTGTTGTCATCGGCACTAATACTGTTAAAAAGCATTTAGAAACAACCAAGTATTAAAACTTTGTTCATAAGAAATCACTTCGCGCCATATTACACAAAACTCTGCGTAGGGGGCGTCACTAGCACAATCACAGGTCCTACCTCGAAACACGAAAATCTAAAGTTCGGTTTCTTCCTCTCTATCACTCTTGCATATTCGATCGATAGGCATATAGCCATATAACGAAATATCGATTTTCGCGTTTCGCGGTAGGCCACCTGTAAACAAACCGCCTTGATGCATCAATGTCATAGTGAAAACTTGTCAATAAACTGTTTAAGGCATAGTACGTATAAGTTACTCTATGGTTTAGGAAGTTAATTTTAACGCATATCAGTGAAAGAACATGGGTCAAAATCATATAAAAAAAATAATGCAAATAAAAAAATCATTTATCCATATTTAAATATATTTGAATGTATTTTTATAAATCTTCATTTTTAGTTTTAAAGTATGTCGATAGATGGCAGTGAATTTACAGTGGTTACAAAATTTACTATGACTGTACCACTCTATCTTATATATCCTCTTTGTCTACTACCAACAATGATGCACCTTTTGCCTAAAAACGTTAACAATTTTTTTTTTTATTCCAGTCAGCCATCAACAGAGTGATGCCGCAGGACGGCAGCCGGCCAGCGCGAGGCGACAACAACGACGTGGACGTCGAGATGATAGACGACGACATATCTGTGATAACCCCAAAAACGCGCCCACCCGGTATGTATACCTACTAGTGATGCCACCAATATTCGGCCACTTTGTCGAATATATCGCCGTGCGTACGGGCCGCGACCGCTGTTGGAAATTATCGCAAGCTCGGACTCAGAAGAATTTGCCAAATCCTATACAGAAATAGGTGACGCAGCAGAAAAACGTGTCTGTGGGTCTTGGTTGCCTAAAAAGAAAAAAGATTTGATTAAATATCTTTGTGCATGAGATTGGATTTACGAATGCTCTGTTAAAAGTGTGGACAATGATACATCCATCATCATGCACATCCCAATACACATGCCTCTAATATACTGATTAATCGAATAAAATACTTTAGTTCAAGGTTTACTAGGAAAATTTTGTTTAGGTGAATATTTATATAAAAAAGTGTGTCTGTACGTGCCCTAATCTGTAGGACCTTCTGTACACTAATATTTTTTTTTTATTTATCTTTTATTTCAGATCCAGAAGACAGTAGCCAAGCTTCAACCTCATCACCTAGAAATAGTTACACTAGTTTGGTAGAGCTGCAAGTACACTATAACAATAAAATGCATGATATCAAAATGTCCGGAGCAGCCACAGTCAGTAAGTATTTCCGTTATTGTCATGTTATGTAATAATAATTTTTAACTGGTTTTTCCGGTTTTATCAGTGATCTACTGATCTATCACATTTTCTGTCAGTTCTTCTTAGAATAAAGTGGTAAAAAAAAAGTAAATTTTTAATTTTGTCTTCGGTTACCGCGATAGTTATTCATGAAATAATAGTTATTTACGATACAAGTGCGGAAAAGAGGAAATTCGAAACGAGTGGCGATAAATTAAAACAGGGGTCGGCAACAGGCCTCACTGGCTATTTTGTATGTAATTTTGACAAACCTCATCCTCATCTCTTTTGACCTCATAAAGTCATAAATATTAACAAAGTGCGGCCCGCGTCAACTTCGTTAACTTGGCTGCTAAAAGGTCGCCGACCCCTGAATTAAAACACGACCGCAGGGAGTGTTTTAAATCGACACGAGTTGCGAATTACCTATTCGCACGTGTATCGTACAACGTTTTACAACACATATGACCCTTTAGACTATCGACATATGCACGAAAAGTGCTATTTGACGCACTAGTGCGAGAAAGTAGCACCATATGTACTGTAAAACTATTTAAACCCCCGTCACCCGTTGACACTGAGTACACTGACGCTGTAAAGGGTTCAAAACCTTGGGATGTATTTACACGCGATATAATCCGTTTAAATCGTTTATTTCACAAGTGAATTTTTGTCTATGTTAAACGCTAACAAGTAGGTTTAATGCTAAACCAATCTAAGAAGATATTTTTTTGCAATTTGCTAATATTTATCAAAATGTTTTACTTGTTCACAGATGACTTAAAGAAGCGGTTAGAATTGGTCTGCGGAGTTCCAGTGTGCCGGCAACAGATCTCTGGACTTGGCGGGTCTCGAGCAACCTCAAGCGCTGCATTAGGAGGGCTCGGTCTGCAGCCTAACACTGTGTTACGGCTCAAACAGGCAGATGAACTCATGCCGGATGATGAGTAAGTTCGTAAAACATTGGATTCTTTAGAGTTCAATGACCGGGTGGACCAAAATCGAATCTGTAGGTATTTTGCGACAGGTAAGATTGTGTAGTTTTTTTTTTTTTTACTGTAAGTAAACACGCAAAATACATAGTCACGAGCCGCCTTTGGATGTTCTTTCCGTGTACCCTTCACTTGAAGTTGAATGACTATAGTTTGTCCAGGGCCTGTCTCATTTCAAACATAGAGAATCATACTGTCTTTGTCTTACGCTAGTACTAGCACCCGAAAGAAAGGGAAGAGTATAGTTCTTTTGTACTTATTTACTGACAAATTTGGTTTGCCAGACTAATTAAATTTACTTGTTCTTTCCAGAGTGGCGGAACGTCTGACGAACACATACGTCTTGCACGTGAAGCACGAAGACGTCGGCAAAGACTACACTCTCAAGTACCCTGGCACGAAGACAGTGCAAGAAGTGAAGAACGACATATTCTCACTCACTGACATTCCTGTCAGACACCAGGTGAGTCCCAATACGTTGTAAACACTGTATTCTAAGACCTAAAGAACGAAGATGTAAGGGCTACACGTTCAGATACCTGGCACTTTGACAGTGCAAGAAGTGAAGAATGACATTCTCACTCACCAGCATTCCTGTCAGACACCAGGTGAGTCCCAATACATTGTTTACAGTATTCTAAGACCTAATAACGAAAATGTAAGGGCTACACATTCAGATACCTTGGCACTTAGACAGGACAAGAAGTGAAGAACGACATATTCTCACTCACTGACATTCCTGTCAGACACCAGGTGTGTCCCCAATACGTAGACACTGCATTCTAAGACCTAATAACGAAGATGTAAGGGCTACACGTTCAGGTACCTTGGCACTTAGACAGGGCAAGAAGCGAAGAACGACATATTCTCACTCACTGACATACCTGTCAGACATCAGTTAAGTCCCAATACGTTGTACACAGTATTCTAAGACCTAATAACGAAGATGTAAGGGCTACACGTTCAGGTACCTTGGCACTTAGACAGTGCAAGAAGCGAAAAACCACGAAAAACGTCTCACCCACTGACATTCCTGTCAGACACCAGCTGGGTTTCCAGTAGTTTAATTGATATTTTAAACATAGACAGAGAGAATCATACTTATGATTACGATTATCTCTATGTTTAAAATGAGACAGTCTCTGGCCAAACTATAATAATTTTGTAATGACTCCTTTTATATCTCCTGTATGGTTAACATTTGAAACTACTCTAAGTGTTGATTTAAAGAATGAATAAATATTTATAGCGCCATCGACAATAAGGTCCCTTTTCATAGAAAATGCCCCATTTGTTGTTCAGGTGTGGACGGGATGGCCGGTGGTGACGGGTCTGGACGACACCGTGCTGGCCATGGTGGGGCTCGACATGCCGCAGCACGAGCTTGCCGTAAAGCGCGGACCCACAAAGGAATATAAGCGGGTAACTACACTTTTCACAAAAATCTTCCTAGGGTCCATTTCTCGAATGGTTTAAGACTAATATTATTTATCTGTTGTCCTAGGGCCCATTTCTTGAACGGTATTAGACTAATAATATAAGTCCACGATCTGTCAAATCGTATAGGTTACCATAGCAACACACTAAAAATATTAGACTAATACCGTTCGAGAAATGGGCCCCTGTAAATTCATACGATTTAACAGTTCCAAGACTAATAATATTAGTCTAATACCGTACGAGAAATGGGCCCTAGCGTTTACTCTGGCTTGTTAACTAAGTCCAAAGTCAAGAATTGGAGTGGGAAATAGTTTTTAGGGTGCGACTGCAATCTGCTCTTCAAACCCAAATTTCCTCTCTTGCCTTGCTTGCCTTAGGATGGTATTCCACCGATCGAATTTATTTGTCCATTGTGCATTGCGTCTCACTCTTGTTTTTATGAATGTTCCTTGATTTCATAAACAAGGATTTATTTAGAAAGTTCTTCAAATTAGTTAGAAAAGTTTTAGGAAAGGGGCTCCACAATTGGTGTGACGGCGGGATTCTGAAGAAATTGAGGGAGCTCTTAAAATATTACTCAATACTCAATATTTTATTGCAAATTCACAAAGTAGTTGTACAGGTGGTAAACTTATAAGCTAGGTCTTTGTGAACCCTGTTGGGCACTGCAATATACTATAACTACAACTATAACTATAATTTACAATTCCAAGGAGAGGAGAATTTTTGATTAATTATTTTTTATTATAGGCACAACAATAGTGATTTGGATATTTTTAGGGTTCCGTACCCAAAGGGTAAAAACGGGACCCTATGACTAAGACTCCGCTGTCCGTCTGTCTGTCACCAGGCTGTATCTCATGAACCGTGATAGCTACACAGTTGAAATTTTCACAGATGATGTATTTTAGTTGCCGCTATAACAACAAATACAAAAAAGTACGGAACCCTCGGTGGGCGAGTCCGACGCGCACTTGGCCGTTTTTTTATAGATGAGCATTGCACCTACTGATGAAGGCCACAAAATGAAACCATTATAAACTGTTTTGTGAAGTTGATTACAGTTTTAGTTTATATTGTTCTATATTATGTTCGCAGATAGTAGTAGAGAGTTCGGACAGTGAAAACAGTTCCGTGGAAGAGATAGAAGACAGCGGTGACGGATTCACATGCGAAGACGACATGTTTGTCGAACTAGTGAACTCGGAGAGACTGCGTCCACTTAGTAAGAGCTTTTTATCCTTTTTTGAGTGAAAACATTCTGCTTTCTTTGTAAAACTGATCCGCTTATGACTATATATCGATGAGGACAACGCGCGCTATATGTAGTATACTACTTAAAAGAGCTAGATTAGGGAAAATATTTTTACATATTTTGATCATAGGTTGATATTCCACCTGGTTGGTATTCCAATTTCTTGGTCCAATGTGCACTGCGTCTCACTCTCTCACTAAGCAAAATGTGAGACGCAAATACATATTGGATAAATTGGACAGGTTTGACTTTTTGATTATTGTAAAAATTAGGTGCGAAAAACAGATTTCATAAAAAAAAATTCTTCTAACTTATAATAATTAAAAGTTCGAAAAAAACAAACGTAGGGGCATAGCTGTGGTTGATAATGTTGATATACAACGAATTATGTCAAAATATTTTCAATAATATTAATATCCGGAGAGGAAAATGAGGACTACGTTTGTATGAAATTGTATCGCGCGGGTCCTCCTCTTTCGTCTTAAACGTAACATAATTCTGACGTATGTTCACGTCCCATAGACATTAGCTTTCTTCTCATATAATTTGACACTGCACGCAACTTACAGCTTCAACCGAGCATCGCAACTTAACACAATTTATTTGTTTGTAGTGTCAGAACACGTAGAAGACGAGGCGCTAGGTTGCATAGAGTTCGCGGAACGCTTCCGCGCGCGCTACGGGCCCAACACGCCGCACTTCTTCGAGGGGACTCTGCAGGACGCCATCAAGGAGTCCTGCCTCCAGCCGGCGCGCGAGGTTAGATTCATAGGAGGCGTTTTCATATAGTTGGTCAAGCAAATCTTGTCAGTAAATAAGAACAAAAAAAAACTATACTCATCCTTATCTTTTGGGTGCTAGTACTAGTGTAAGACAAAGATAGTATGATTCTCTCTGTCTATGTTTGAAATGAGACAGTCCTTTGACAAACTATATATCGATTTTCAACACGAGCGGATATAAAATGAACAAATTTAAGATGGCGGCCGACTTTTAACAACTTTGCCCACGAATCAAAGGGCCTCTTAAATTGTTTGGACTATAAATGAAGTAATCCAGAACGGCAAATACCTACTGTACTTTCCTTTTTAAAAAATTGAAACATTCGATGATATTGACAAGTAAAAACAATTTTTTTTTCCAAAATTTGTTGGCAACCCTATCAATCGCGGCTATCCAGCTGAGAACTAGACGGGTCAAGTATAATCTGTAACCTATGCTGTATTCGCACATACATGCTACATTACACAGTATTTTAAAAAATTCACGTAGACAGTAAATAACTTTAGAATATTGTTCACAGCGTAAACTCCTAGGCGTATATCTGCACCACGAACAATCCGTGCTGGCCAACGTGTTCTGCGCTCAATTACTCGGCTGCGAAACCGTTCTACACACGCTTAACCACAACTTCGTTCTCTATGGCTGGGATTTAACGGACCCTGACAACAATAACATGTATGTACACTATAAATAAGGGTTCATCCATTAATTACGTCACACGAATTTGTAGGGTTTTTGACCCCCCCCCCCCCCCCCCCCCACCCCCTCCTTGTCACACTTGGTCACATTTTGCAAACCTCTCTCCCCTGGTGTGACGTCACATTTATTTAATGAAATCGGCAAATTGAATTAAGTATTATTAATATTTTATCAAAATATTTTGACAAAAGAAATTATTAATTTTATAACCTAACTGATTAGGAAAGAAAATTAAACGATTAAAAACGATTATCGTTCCAAAAACTTGTTATTTAACTGTACAGTGAATAAAATAATTTAATGTGACGTCATAATGTTTGTGACTCCCCCCACCCCCTTGACACAACATGTCACGTTTTCTTGAAGGTCTAATCTTTATCAGCTGCATTACACACCAGTAGCTTGGGTCTTATTCCGCTGTCGACGGCCTAACTTAGAAACCAGTCAAGAGGACAAAAAAAGATTTTGAGGGATTATTTTGTCGTCTTTGCAAATTTTCATTTTAAAATATTTGAAATTTGACTTTTAGGAGGTAAAAATTCAAAATACAGAAACGAGCTTTGCGTGTAATCTCCAAAAAACCGTTCGATCACCCCGCCAAGGAACTATTTAAGACCCATAAGATATTAACACTGCCAGCCGTTTATATATTAGAAGCATGCAAATACGTTAGAGCAAACCTAGATGCATATAAAAAAACCTGTACCCGCGACGCAGACAGCTGCAGAATACCCATGCTAATCGCTCCTACTCAACGACTCGCGAAGGCCCGAAAGTCTCTCAGTGTTATCGGGCCAAAAATATACAACAAAATTCCTAATGACATTAAATTTACAGAAAGCGATTCAATATTTAATAAAAAACTTAAATGTCTACTCCTTGACCAAGCATGTTACTCTATTGATGATTTTATGAAAGAGATTATTTAAAATATTATTGTATTGACAACTATTGCACGATGATTATTTAAGAAATTGAAAACTTTGACCAATGTATTTTATCAATCATATTTAATTATATATAACTGTCGTATTTCAAATGTACCTGTGTGACCTGTAAAATATTTTTTACCAATAAATAAACTGAACTGAACTGAACTTTGTTGTATACAGGTTACTGAACTCCGTGGCCAACGCACTAGGTCCCGTGGCCAGCATGACCATCCGCAGTATCCCCGTAGAGAGACTGCCCGCGCTGGTCATTATCATGCGAGTGCGCTCCAACACCGAGATCTACTCAGTCATCAACGGTGAGTAATGTACAGGGTACTGAACTCCGTGGCCAACATCCCTCCGCATCACATGCCCGTACCACGCTAGGCGATTTGCCCTTACTTTTTCAGTTATGGGTGCAACTTTCAGGCTTCCTCTTATATACTCATTCCTTATCCTATCTATTCTCGTCACGCCACACATCCATCTTAACATTCTCATCTCCGCTACATGCAATCTCTTTTCATCCGTCAACAACACTTTGATCCATACATGACGACAGGTCTTATGATTGTTTTATAAAATTTACCCGCTGTCGCCATTTCATCCATCATGTGTATACACATAGAAAAGCACTATACATACCTCGACGTGAAAAGGGGTTGCCGGCCTCATAACTATCCGACCTCACTACGTTCGGCCGGCAACCCCTTACTTCTCGGCCTCTGTAGTAATATACTATTAAATACAATCAACATCCCTATTTCTTACGTATTTATGTTTGCAGGCAACGTAGGCGTATCAGAGCTAGTAGGCGGCCTAGTAGAAGCGTTGGAACGATTCGCAGCTCAACGCGACGAGGACGCAAGACTAGAAAGAGAACGCGATGCCCGCCAGCAGGTCAAGCTAGAGCAGGACGAGGCATACGAGGCCAGTCTCGAGGCCGACAGGTACGTACAGTTATCTCTATTACCCGACGCCTCCTCTACACTATCGGCGATGATCGTTAATAGTATCATCGGCAAGATCATCGTGCAAGCGTCCACATGATCGCCTGTACAACGCAACCACCCGACGATTCCCTTTGATGCGCATCAATGGATGACATGGGTTTAGATGTAAAGCTTTGATTGGAAATAATAGACAAGATACCAAGTTACAATTATAGTACACAATTATATGTTTTTCATAGGTTGTTACGTTTCTTATAAGAATTTCCGCGAGGTGGTAAAAAAGCCGATTTTCATGATATTTTTATTATACTTCCAATATTATTTAAGTAACCTTTACTACAGTTCATTTTGAAACAATGTCAAGTAATGCAGAAGAATTATGAAAAAAGATCCAATATTGATCTAAAGTTATAGTTTTCCCCTAATTTTCATTTTCCTATTGACTGCTATTTTATTGCACACATCTGTATATATGTTAATATTTGCTTTTGCTACACTATCGCATTGGGCATTTGTTATGATATTTTTAAATATATACAAATCTTTTTACCAGTACGGCAGCTGACTTCAAAAGTCTTTAGGGTTGTTTTCTTACGCGCGCACAAATGAAACTTATTTTTCTGGCATATCCCAACCGTAGTATTCATTTATTATAACCAAGTTGTCATTGTGTTCATGATTTCAGAGCCAAAGAACAAATGAAAAAGCAGCAGGAACTAGAAAAAAATCAAGAATTAGAAAGAGCAGAGTCTGAAAGACAAATGGAAGCAGCTAAAAAGGAGGTAAGCTATTGCACTGGTACAAGTTTAACTTTCATTCGTCATTCGGTGCCAAAGCGAATGAACAGTAACTTATAAGTACTGATGATGATGACGGTAATCAATTTTTAGAACACTGATTTCGTGTTTTAGACTCCCTAGCAAAGAAAAATGGATTTTTCAAAAACCACGTTGATTTTTACTTTTTTATTTACACGGGCATTATTAGATCCATAAGTATTGAATTAACTCATTAAAATTAACAACTTGATCGGATAAAAGTTACATTATGTACGGTAACGCAGCAGAAAAATACAAAAATGGTGTGTTCCTGATTTTTGTATGGGAGAAAACTTTTTTCTGTTGCGTTACCGTACAAAAGTGAAACTTTTTTCTGTTTAAATTAATACTTATGGATTTAATAATGAATGCCCGTGTAAACAATAAAGTAAAAAAATCAACATGGTTTTTGAAAAAACGAATCGATTCTCAGAATATCATTACGTTTTATTATAATCCTAACCACGTTATCGTTCTGTTGATTGACAAGTCCTCTATAATCATTTAAAATTCTCAATGTCGATACGATGAATTGTATACCTTAAACCGGTGGGATAAGATCGATTTTGATTGGGCAGGCGGACCGCGCGCTCGCGCAGGCGCGCGTGCCGGCCGAGCCCGCCGCGGACGCGGGTGACGTCACGCGGATCAGGATCCGCCTCCCGCCGCCGCACCACAGCTGTCTGGAGCGCCGCTTCAACGGAGAGGACGCGCTCGAGGTAAACCGTAAACCGTAAACCTTAGGCTGAGAACGCACTGCGTTTTTTTTTTTTGCGGTTTCAGAACCGCAGATACTGTCACGCACGGCATGCTTCATAAGCGCATGCACTTAAAATACTGAAACCGCAAGAAATTAATCGCAGTGCGTTCTAAGCCTTACACCTAAAAAATTAGTAGATTGTACAACAAGGGCATAAAGCGATTCATTCTTATACGAGGTAATTTAGTTGTCTAAATAGTCGAGGATAAAAATTGACATTTATGCCTGAGTTATACACTACTTTTCACTTGGATTGTGAGTAACATACACTAAAATATCTAATATTGTAGGTTATTTTATCGTGTTTCTTCCAGGGACCGGCCCGCTATCCCTTATCGGGGTTTTATAAGGGTATTGCATAAGGCTTAACTCACCATACCCTTTGCCAGACGAAACCCTTTGTTTTGCTTTTAAAAACCCTTATATAAAGCTATCACATTTGAGTAATCGGTAGCCGAAATACCCTTACAAAACCCTTATCATCCGCTCAACAACACCTTGCATATTGCTTATAAGGGTTAGCCTTATAAAGGGCTTCCCTTTTAGCATATAAGCGTGCTAATTTAAGTCTACCTTGTTCATAAAGCACACATTACTTCGAATACGAGCGATCGTCGGCGGCGACGGCGGCGTTCTTTGACTAGCACGTATTTTCTTTCCTTTTCATACACTACCGTAGATATATACTAATCCTGTCTCTTTCACGCAAAGGGAAACCTTTATAAAAAGCGCTTAAAGATAAGGGTAACCCTTATTAAGAGCTAGCCTTATTTTTGGTTAGCTTTTCGGTAAGGGTTAGTCAAAGGTAAGGGTATGAATGGGCTTGCAGTTCAAAAGGGAAAGTCTTTCAATGTGTTAGCCGTGTTTAAGTGTCGCCCATTGAAAGGGTTTTATCGCGGAAAGGGTTGTCCGGTCCCTGGTTTCTTCAAGACTAGAGTAATTTGTACTCGGTTGTATCGGGGGCGCGGGGCGCGCCCCTGCAGGGCTGGCAGTTTATATGGCAGATTTTGGACTTTATTGCTAAGTCAATAAGGACCGTAATAGATGATTTTACTTTATCTAAAACAATAAGCAAGTTTTATGTCGTCTACGCACGACTTAGTCGAACTTTACGAGCACGAGAAGTGTAATAGTAGAAAGGGCATAAAGCGATCCACTTTTATACGAGGCAATTTATTGGTCCGTGCGATTTTCCCTTGAACCTGAATGATATTGTTAATTTAGCGTTAGATGTTACGATTAGCGACGATAAAAACATCAGAAAAAATAATCACGATAACTCATTTTATACAAAAACTCTCACACGGTTGCAATTTAAGATGACCGATAAGATTAAAACCTAATGTTGTTTTTCTCTTTTCAGGCATTATTTGACTTCCTTGGATCAAAAGGTTTTCCAAAGGAAAGCTACAAAGTGATCTCTAGCTGGCCTAGGAGAGACGTAAGTTATGCTCTTTACTTTTCCATGTGAATCATAGAGAAATATAAGTAAAGAAAGACTGGTGACTCCATACATCAGTTTTCTTACCAAAACGCGGTTTATTTCGTAGCAAAGATAGATATAACTCCGTAATAGATGGATAGCTAAGGAAAAAACGTGCCTCGAAAATCAAGAAAATTCGATTCTCGTTCAGAGGGCGCTACTAGCTTTGGCCTACTGTCGTATAGATGGCGTTGACGGTTTCGTTTATTTAACAATTTTAACGCATATCAGTGAAAGAATATGGGTCAAAACCATAAAAATAATTAATGCAAATAAAAAAAATCATTTATCCATATTGAAATACATTTTATCGTATTTTTATAAATCTTCATTTTTAGTTTTAAAGTGTGTCGACAGATGGCAGTGAATTTACTGGGGTTACAAAATTTACTATGACAGTACCGCTCTAGTATAAGTTACTCTATGTTTCGTAGTCATGTAGCGGAACTCTCAGTACTGCTATTCGACAATAGATGTCGCGGCAAATAAAAAGTCTAATGCTCAACGATTTTCAGCTAATATTATAACCAGAGTAACCGGAACTCTATTTTCAACTCATACTGCTTTTAATATTAGTTATAAATTGATGAGCAATACACTTTTCGTCAGTCGCGACACATGTGACATCTAGTGTCGAGTAGCAGTACTGAGAGTTCCGTTACTTGACGCTAGATTTCGACTACGAAATAAGGCGCGCGCACTGATGTATGAAGTTACCACTCTTTCTTTGTCTGACAGACAGACGGACAGAGGAGGTCCCGTTTTTACCCTTTGGGTACGGAACCCTAAAAAATCCTATGTAGAGGATAGTTTGGTACATTTGTTCACACACAAACAACCTATGGACCTTAATCAAATCTAATTCCTAAGTCAAATACTGTGACATTGTAAAAAAAAAAACAGACAAGTGCGAGTCGGACTCGCCCACTGAGGGTTCCGTACTTTTTAGTATTTGTTGTTGTAGCGGCAACGGAAATACATCACCTGTGAACATGTCAACTGTCTAGCTATCACGGTTCATGAGATACAGTCTGGTGACAGACAGACGGACAGCGGAGTGTTAGTAATAGGGTCCCGTTTTTACCCTTTGGGTACGGAACCATAAGTTTATTTTTTGTTGCAGTTAACAATGGAATCTCACAGCAGTACACTAAAGGCGATGAAACTGTTCCCGCAGGAGACACTTATGCTGGAGGAACGGTGAAGACACACACACATACACACTACACAATTATACATATACATACAGTACCAAAAGCACACTCCCGCGCAAATTTGTACTTCCAGGGGGCAGCACTGCAGCATAGAGCGGAAAACCTCTTCAATACAGATTTTCATATAAAACTTGTACAATTAATGACCAGAACTTGCAAAGTACGTTTATCCTTGAGATACAGTAGCGGCAAAAAATCAATGATGCTGCTATACTCCTGCTATGTATTACAGGCATTCATTCGAAAATTCGTGAAATTAGACTTTATATCATGAAAACAATTATTGTATCATGATCGCCATCATATACGGACAATTTTAAACCTTATTGCAAAGACATAAGGTCCGTCAAAGCGCGAAGAATTCGTACAGTATTGACCCGCCATTTCCTTTCTCTCGCACGCGCATACTGCTGTTTCGGTCGCACAGTGTCATTGACCGCCGGCATCATAGGCGAGACGGCAATATAATTAAGGGCGTGTGATAGAGATGAAAAGGCAGTAAACGTGACTATCTTACTCTTACAAAATACTTGTAATTTTCAAGGAGACTTCACCTTTTTCAATAATTCTATAAGTTTTTGGGAAAAAAACCTGTTCCGAGCCTTGGTTTTGAGTCTTATTCCTTGTTAAATAGATTCCGAAATATATACATAATATTAGACATGACTATGACTGGTTAGGTATAATTATAATATAGACAGCTTGCAATCTGAGAAACTTTTTGATGCTTATATTCGTGATTAGGAAAAAATACTATTTTCATGTTGAACATGCAAACGGTCAAGATGAAAAAAGTTTTTTTTCCTCTTTTATAGTACTCACTCAATCAGAATGGGTTCAGAGAAAAATATTTACTTTTGCTGAAATATCTGACGTTCACCAAACAATACTAAACTTATCAAGTTACCAACCTCACTGTCAAGTTTAAAAAAAGTTTTCTCAACAATTTTTGTTACAAATAATTTCTACTATGATGAGGACATGTTAACTATCTATTGACATTAATCATTGCAGGTGACCTGACTTTACTTAAATACATTACTATCAATATTATCATACAGATTTTACATTTTGACACAGCAATCTAAAATCGGTATTTTATATCATTGACGCTTGAGATCAGATATATTTATTTTCAAGTTGTTTTCGGAACTTTACACGATTTTTTACCTACTTGAGAAGATAAAGATTGATTATACCAAGGTAAGTCGCGGTCAGAAAATTCTTTGTAAAATTGTTTTGAAGACCGTGATTGTCCCTAAATTAGTGTGTTGTCAAAAACAACAATACATATAATTGGGCAATATCAGATACCCGATTAACCCAACCGACCCAAACCCAACCCGATCCGATTAAATCAACCGGTTACCGCTTAACACAATCGTATTTGCCTAAATATTCATTTTGCCCACCGTATAAAAAAGTGCCAGTTGAATGTGAAATGAAGGAGATATATTTGAATTTCTTTTATTATGAAATCGAACGAAACAAAAGAAATGAAACTGTTCCAATTGAAAATGGATTAAGTTTCATTGAGGCATAGAGTAACTTATACTAGAGCGGTACTGTCATAGTAAATTTTGTAACCCCAGTAAATTCACTGCCATCTGTCGACACACTTTAAAACTAAAAATGAAGATTTATAAAAATACGATAAAATGTATTTAAATATGGATAAATGATTTTTTTTATTTGCATTAATTATTTTTATGGTTTGACCCATGTTCTTTCACTGATATGCGTCAAAATTGTTAAATAACAAACGAAACCGTCAACGCCATCTATACGACAGTAGGCCAAAGCTAGTAGCGCCCTCTGAACGAAAATCAAATTTTCTTGATTTTCGAGGCACGTTTTTTCCTTAGACTGTATCCATCTTTTACGGAGTTATATCTATCTTTGATTGAGGTATTTAGTACTACACGTAGGGCCGTGAAGCCTTAAGCCCGCTCCACACTCGACAAAACTACAGACTTACCGAATACGAGAGTGTAGAGTGAGTATTTGTCTATGTTCGTATTGTCTTGTGTATATTCATGTTGTCTCCGTTTCGTGTCGATAAAATGGCCAACATCAAAGAGGTCTCGTGAATTTTTGTCTTAGCGCAAAACTATTCCTCTACACGCTCGGCGCGCTCCCGCCAGACGCATACTAAAGGCATACGAACATAGACGAATACTCACTCTCCACTATCGTATTCGGCAAGTCTCGTGTAGTTTTGTCGAGAGTGTGGAGCGGGTTTCAGTTTGGCACAGTCTCGGCAAATGTACCGGCAAAATCGTCTCGTGTAGTTTTGTCGAGAGTGTGGCTCCGGCTTTATGAGGGTATGTCAAACGAAAGTAACGCAATTTTTTACAATGCGACGCTAAAACACGAATGATGGCACCATTGCATGCAATATAATGAGATGGGTACCTGAAATTGCTCAACGATGGCTCTATTGAGCTTTGCGCTTTTATTGTATATGATTGTTACATGAGTGAAGTATTTATAATTGATTTGTAAATAAATAGGCGTTGTCAGTACAGAAACGTGCTTTTTTTGTTTTAACTATGTAATTTGTGTCCGGTCCGACCCTTGTGTTACCCAGAATACCTATAAGATTGGAGTTACTAAACCATACAGTAACTTATACTAGAGCGTAGCGTACTGTCATAGTAAATTTTGTAACCCCAGTAAATTCACTGCCATCTATCGACACACTTTAAAACTAAAAATGAAGATTTATAAAAATACGATAAAATGTATTTAAATATGGATAAATGATTTTTTTTATTTGCATTAATAATTTTTATGATTTTGACCCATGTTCTTTCACTGATATGCGTTAAAATTGTTAAATAACAATCGAAACCGTCAACGCCATCTATACGAGTAGGCCAAAGCTAGTAGCGCCCTCTGAACGAGAATCAAATTTTCTTGATTTTCGAGGCACGTTTTTTCCTTAGACTGTATCCATCTATAACGGAGTTATATCTATCTATCTTTGACTAAACTAACTTTTTAAATAATATGAGTGTTATTTTATTCAGCGTTATTCACAAGGGTCAGACGCAGTTATTTAAATAGGCAGGTATAACTTTTGGTAAGTAATGAAATAAACTATGAAAACGGATTATATCGCGTATATTGAATTTATAATACATCCCGACGTTTCGAACCCTTTACAGCGTTCGTGGTCAACGGGTGTCACCCGTTCATTCAATATACGCGATATAATCCGTTTTCATAGTTTTATTTCATGAGTAACTATCGCGGTAACCGAAGACAATATTTTGGTAGGTAAATTTTTATTTTGTTCCACTACCGGGCATTATAAGAAGTCAGAACTATTTGTTAAAATCATTCATATTTTAGTTTCCGTACGATTATGTATAAAGAAAAGACGCTTTGCACGTAGATTTTCGTACATCGACGCGCCTGTTGCTGTCTCTATTGCACTCGCATTATTATATAGGTGTCACGCTCGCACAGTGACATTGACAACCGGCATCATGGGCGGGACAGCTATACATATAATTATGCGCGTGCATTAGAGATAGCAACAGGCGAGTCAGTGTACGAAAATCTATATGGAAAGTCTCTGCTTTAGCTGAAGTTCTGTATAGTTTAAGTTTTCGTCAAACAAAACACGGTGTAAAACAAATCTAGATGGGACAATAAGGTCTCAAATTATGCTTTTAGTTAAATTTATTGTTTAAAATGTACGGCGCAATCCGAACAATGCTTATAAGATGTCACAGCGATATGATACCGATCTGTTAGTGTCAAAAGTAACATTTCTTTAACCAAAAACGTCACTTTTGACACTGACAGATCGGTATCGCTATGACATCTAAGACATCTTATAAGCATTGTTAGAATTGGGCCGACAGAATGACCAGCATATGCCATCGATTTTTTCGACGCTGTGTCAAACACAAAAGCTGTCATCCAGAGTCCCGACGCCACGTCACCGAAGTGTCAAAACTGGAATTGAGCTTTATGCATATGCACGTAGGTCTATGTTGCTCTGTGGTCTATGACCGATTAATCGGTTTTTGACGTTGAACCTACGGTGCGTATATAGGGCCATAGGTGCCATTGGCGTCCAATAGGGTAAAAGGTGTAGCTTTAGCTGGTTTCGTGATGCATATCATGATATCTTGTTTGAACAACATTGCGGGCATTGCGGCAAAACCGAGAGTCAGAGATGTAATTAAAATGTTTTTAAACTTGTTGTGAAGTTAACATAAGGTTTAACCGCAATTGACCTGCGGTAAAAACTCCGTGGAATTAGGGCTTTACAATACTTTACATAATAAAGTGGGCGAGTTAAAGATCGTTTATAAACGTGCCAGTTGAGCCCAGCACTCGGAACCATACTTAATACGAGTACTTGTTCTGAAAACTCATAAATGAACAGGAACATATATGCTAAAAATGCTGTTGACCCCTAGGTTGTACAGTTTTCATAACATTTAACCTTTTCGACGCCGTGTCAAACACAAAAGCTGTCACTGTCAAGCCGAAGTGTCAAAACTGAAATTGAACTTTATGTACATGCACGTAGGTCTTTGTTGCTCTGTGGTCTTTGACCGATTAATCGGTCTTTGGCGTTGGACCTGCGGTGGGTCATTGGCGTCCAAAAGGTTAACAATAATACGTATGAAAATGTACTGCATTTTTATAGAATTGTCACAAAATATCGACTCTATTGTGAAAGTAAAACAAACCGTCAGAAAATGTGTAGAAGCAAATTACGGAATAGGTATAGTTTGCTTTTTGAACTATATTATCCTCCTTTTCAAATCAGTCCTTTTAAAATATAAGCTTGCTGACCACAGATTTCTAACTGCGCCATCTATAGTCGAAACACATTCGCTTTTGTACCGTTACATTTCCAAAGATGTCATTTTTACTTCTGCGTTATCATTGATTGACCAAAAATAATTATAATGTCTATGGTTTTGTAAATACACCAATGGGAATCGAGAACAAAAACGCGCGAAAAAATACGCCTTTGGAAATGTCATCCAATATTCGCGTATACCTTTTCTACAAATCGGAAAACGCCTGTTAAGCAGTGATTCACTGTTATATTTATATAAATTAGCTTAACATAATTTATAACGGATAGCAAGATTTTGGATATTTATAATTTTTATGAGGATATGAAGTTATGTACCCAAATAAATAATGCGAAGGAAAACGGCATTGTGCTTTATTTCATTTGGTCTACTATTATAATATCTATAATCCATTCAAGTTACACCTTGTTCAACGACATTCCGCACACGAATTCCGTGTAGCTACCTACTGTCATAGTAAATTTTGTAGTCACAGTAAATTTACTGTCATCTGTCGACACACGATTAAAACTAAAAATGAGAATGTATAAAAATACCAAAAAATGTACATATATATTATATGGATAAATGATTAGTTATTTGTATTTATTATTTTTATATGATTTTGACCCATGTTCTTTCACTGATGTGTTGAAATTGTTAAATAATAAACGAAACCGTCAACGCCATCTAGCCGAGAATAGGCCAAAGGTATAGGCGCCATTTGTCCTAGAATCATTTTTTTTTTGTTTCCGAGGCACGTTTTTTTCCTTAGACTTTTTTCATAATATTATACATAGGTATTTTACATAGGTCTGTTATTTGTTAGATGAGTATTCTAAGGGCCTACTGCGAGCACCGAAGTTACCAAATTGCGGGCATCTTTCTCTGTCACTCTTATTACACCTTAATTGGAGTAAAAGAGAAAGATGCCCGCAATTTACGAACTTCGGTGTTCGCGGTAGGCCCTCTGATGGGGGCAAACGTAGCTTCCTCCTAATTACTTGGAAATCGTGTGAGAATCAATAACCAAAAAAGTCATTTGGTTATCATTGAATGAGAACAAAATGACATATTTTAGATATCCTTTTGATTTTTGATGTCAAAAAGTAAGTTTGAATTGACCCCTGGAAGAGGCAATATTAAGCGACATTGTTTTCAAGGGGCAAACGACCAAGTAGGTAGCTATGAACTCGTAGTAGAGTTGAATTGCCATAGAAAATTTGAATTTCGCGCCGTTATCTACTGACAAGGTGGGTGCGTTTGAGTATAAAGAAATGGCGGTTAGTGTCCTTTCTTTACTAGGTAAGTGTAAATTACCCTACTGTCTACATCAGCGAAATATAATTGAAAGCCGCGCTCAGTGTCTAAACTGTATCCTCTTCAACTGCAGCCTATAGACCACGAGCTCGGCCATGAACACTATCGTCGCCGCGAGCACGCCCAGACATAGCAGCAGCAATGGCGTGGTGAATTCACGGAGCGTGACGCTGAATATGCTGGAGTCGGGAGTTCGTACGCAAAGCGGCTTCGGCTCGTCCCAGATGGTTTTTAGGCGCTGCATCAGACCAGATTCGGCCATCTTGCGGATCCTGTGATAAATCCTGTGATTATTAATTTGAAAAAGGCATTTCTTTAGGAGAGAAGCGTAAGGGCTCATAAAGTCGGCGCGGTAACTCGCATGCGAGGCTAGTTACAATGCGAACTATTGAGGTTACAATTTACAATTAAATTTAGTCGACCGATCAAATACCGCAATGTAAAGAAACTCGCATGAGAGTTCTCGCATCATCTAAATGAGCCTTAAAGCGAAAAGCTAGTCTCGCATTGTGCTAAAAGACGCGCTAGAACTACACGGATGGACGCCTTTAAACTATTGAACTATAAAAAGGATGGGTAAGGTCTGCACCTTACCAGCTTCAGTTCAACAGTTCTTTTTTGGCCACCAGTGGCTGAATATCGGTTTTAAACACGCCCGGTTCGATCTGTAGCTTCTTTAACCCTCTCGGAGCTCGCGGATGTACCTACCTAGATGCGGACTATACTTCGCCTCTCAGATCTGAGACTTGGAAGACTTACCCATAACTCAAATGCTTGATATACGGCGAGCCCTTCTTCATGACAGCAAACATGGTCTGCGGCGGGAACAGCTCCACCTCCTGCAGCTCGCAGATCTCCCGTTCGGTGAATGTCCGCCTGATGATAAAAATACAGTCCATATGTCTAGTCAGCAGCAGGTGCTAAGGCTGCGTGTCCACCAAAGCTGTGCATGGATGCGTATCGAGGGATATGTTTGTCATGAACCAATAGAAACACTTCATGTACCTATCCTCGCTCAGTGCAGCTTTAGAGGTTTTTGTATATACAAATCTAGTGATGATGTGAGCGAGAAATTTGTTGCGACTGTTGCGAGGTACGAACGCCAGCGAAAAACATTAAAAAGCTCCGCTCCCGCCTCACCGCACCGCCCGCTACACACACCTACGCTATATTAATAATACCTATATTGACTATATTAGGTACCGGTTGTAGCACATCACTATTTATAAGACGTAAAAAACAAAATAGACTTTATATACACTGCCTCGGATCTTACGGCTCAGCTACCTCGCACATATCTGGTGGAAACATTCACATTGTTCCACATCCTCGCTACGCATCCTCGCACCGCTCAGATACCTAGTATACCTACCTCGCACATCTCTGGTGGAAACGCAGCCTAAAGGAGCGAGGGAAGCAATAAACAGTTTCTCATACCTGATGATGGGGTAAGAGAAGGCGGTGTCGGCATGGTACGCGTAACCCCCTTGCTTGACCAATGCCATGCCGCGGTCAGGGGGGAGGAAGTTGGGGCGAGGGGAGGAGGCGATCTTGCGGGAGTACAGCTCCAATGCTACGGGGTCGGTGGTGCGCTAAAATTAATTTATAATATTAGGTAGGTATGAACGTTTTTGTAAGAATTTGTTTTACAGTAAGGCTGCGAGCAGCCAGCTGCAGCGAAAGTCAAAATTTCGTTATGTAGCAGTAGTTAGTTTGTGCCGGTTCTAGCCCCTCCTCCTCCTCCCGTTCTAGACCAAAACTTTTCCGCTAGGGGGCGCCACTAGTTAGTTTGGCAAAGATCCGTCAGATGGCGCCACTAGTTAGTTTGGCAAAGATCCGCTAGATGGCGCCACTTGCTAGTTCCATAAAAGTCCGCCAGAGGCGCCACTAGTTCTAAAAATATCCGCTATGAAATGTATAGATGGCGCCACTTGTTAGTTCCGCAATGATCCCCGCTAGATGGCGCCACTGTGTATGTGTAAGAGCGCCTGTTGTTATTTTCATAGCAAATCCGTTAGATGGCGCCACTTGTGAGTTCCATAGAAATCCGCCAGAGGCGCCACTAGTTAGTTTGGCAAAGATCCGTGAGATGGCGCCACTTGTTAGTTCCGCAATGATCACCGCTAGATGGCGCCACTTTGTATGCGAGTTATCGATTCGCTTAATGGTTCTCGATGAAATGTATAGATGTCGCTAGAGTCAGTGGACGTGGAAGTTTTAGTTCCAAAAACATCCGCTACAAAAAGGTATAGATGAGCTGCCGTCCGAGTAGTTCTAAAAAAGTCCGCAGCTAGTTAGGCAAAGATCCGTTAGAGGAAGCTACGTTTCAAAAGTGCGCTAAGAAATGTATAGATGTCGCTAGAGTCAGTGGACGTGGAAGTTTTAGTTCCAAAAACATCCGCTACAAAAAGGTATAGATGAGCTGCCGTCCGAGTAGTTCTAAAAAAGTCCGCAGCTAGTTAGGCAAAGATCCGTTAGAGGAAGCTACGTTTCAAAAGTGCGCTAAGAAATGTATAGATGCCGCCTCGTCAGTGGACGCTGCTAGTTAGTTCCAAAAACATCCGCTATGAAATGTATAGTGTAGTACAGATGCCGCTAATGCCTCGTCAGTGGATACGTACATCTACAGCGTGGGCGCGCAGGTGATCAGGAGTCAAGAAATTCATGGCGCTTGTGTCGTTACGGAAGCGGGGCGCGTGAAACCACGGGGCATAAACGTGTAAGCGTCGTGGAATTCATGAATTTTACGACGTTTTGATCGCGTGGTTCATGCTCCACGTGGGTGATTGGATGCATAATAAAATAATGTATTCACTCACTAAACATTTTTATTTAGTCAATAGACTTAAAACTAAATTTATACCATATATATGTAAAATACAAAAAATATTATCAAATATTAAAATCTAAAACAAACACGTGTAAAATTAGAATATAATATCTAACATAAATCTATAAATAAACTATAATATGCATCTATCTCCTTATGTCCTAATGCCAATGTTTGATGTGGTTTTGATGGGATTGGGAATCGCTTGTCATCATAATTCTTTAGAGCGATTTTGTTGACAGTTTGTGAATATAACTGATGACCTTTACTTCGTATAACATTCATGTTCCTATATTGAGGTGGAGCGTTCATTACACAGTTGTAAAAATCCTCACCTCGTACAGTTTTAGCTATGACATATTTTTTTATGCCCTTGATTTTTTTAATAACATTATCCTCTTCCTCTTCCTTCTCTCTACCCCCTATTTCCCCCATAAAAGCATTCTCTGCTTTCTCTATATAATAACATTTGGATCTTATCCCTATAAATTTTGAAATTATTCTCCCACTAACTTCATCCTTCATTTTTCCCAATACATTCTTATTAACTCTAGGTAAAGCGTAAATATTATCAATTTGCAAATCTGATGTATCGAATCTACCTTCTACATCCGGTTTGATATCCTTATAGAAATCATTAGTATTAATGTTATAGATGAATGAGTCTGTATCTGTGTATAATAGCTGTATATTTTCATTATATTTAGGTAGCATGTAATTATAATGGAAATCATACATATGGGTTTTACTTAGTTCTAAGACTGTAAACCCTACATATATAGGCTTATCATACTTTATACTATTTCTAGTCATTTGTATTATCGAGATATCATCACTGATTATGCATGAGCTATGAAAATTAAGACGACCGATTAGAGCGCGCGCACCTAACCGTCTTCCTTGACTCTCCCAAGCACTAACAACTCTAACATCCTGTCGTTTTTCAACGTTTTCCATAGTTTTACCAAAGACTGCATTGTTCATTAATTTATAAAAGTCTTTCTCAAACTTGTTTCTAGACTGTATTCTTTTATCTGTATTGAGATCAATGTACGATTTAAGCCATGGACGTTGAGTAAACTCGAGGATGCGGTGAATTTTTTTTACTTTCAATCCATGTCTTATAGCCTGTAGCAGATTTATATAATGAATTTTATAATTGCTTTTATCTTCTAGTGTAGCTAATAATTTCTTTGTTTTACTCATACCTATCGATGGAACCTTATTTTCAAGACAAAACGGGAGGTCGTTGTGTAAATCATGCAAGCTCGTAGGATACTCTAAATCTACTTCAAAAAAGTAACCCTTATCATTTTCAGGACATAATGTACTCATATCGAAACTGATGATTTCCTCTTGAGACAGCCAGCGAAAACTTCCTGTAGGCAAATACTGGGACATAGCCCATCCATATAAATTATTAGCATCTAAATAAACGATGTAATTGGAAGGTTTATCCGAATCATAATTTTTCATATATTTATTATTTACTACTGCATATTTCCCACAACACTGACTCAGCCCCCCTCGTATTCCAGATGAAATGAATTTTATCATAGATATGTCAGTAAGTAGTTCTAACTCGATTTTAGTATGCTTTAGCATAGAGTCCCAGCTGAGTCCGGGGGCGGTATAATAATGAGCCGGGTCAAGCTTATACGTCTTAAGACAAACATCACGGAAGTTCTCAAAAACTTCTGCCAATAACATGACGTCGGTCTTAAGGTAGTGGTCACTATACTCCCCCAGAGTTCCGATATTGAAGGCATCCCAAACATCTCGGGCAAATTGGTAATCCTCATCGGAAATGGGGGAGCTGGCGAGGCTGTTATAGAAGGCAGTCACAGGAGGTAGTGAAGTTTCCTCAAGCTGGGCCCACCCTCGTACATACTCATATGGGAAAACCCCCTTGCGCGTTAGTAAATCTATTTTATCATGAGGGAAATGCGAGGTGATAATGCTAAATTGATTTTTTGGAAGGTTTTGCACTAATGTATCCAATGAGGATGCCATGAATCTAAAAGAGTCTATAAACCTAAGATCTAACTTTAGAACCTCACTCTTTAAACTAAGTGATATAAATTTCTCTTTATTCTGAGGTATAACATTAACATTATCATACTTTTTCAATGATTTAATTATAAAGTGTGAGTCATACCCACTGAAATTATGCATCACTATGGGGATTGCGTTAATAATCTTATAATTTAAGTTGCAGTTAGAATGTGCAGCGCCCCTAAACTCACCTGTGAGGTGACAATGATCACGTACCCTATCATCTCCTAACACACCCCCACAAATATGACAGTTTATAACAGATTGGAATTCTACCTGCTGCTCTCGTGTAAGAGAACGCATAGGTTCTATAGTATTAATCTTGTTTACAAATGGCACTAACTCTGTCTCTAATGATTTAATAAACTCTTTCGCACAGTCCTCACCGCGAAATGTAACATATTTCGATTTTGATTCATCATATGAGCATTTAATAAAATAACCAAAGCTATACGGTTCATGTGACTGATAGTCTAGAGTATATGAGGAAGATTGAGACGGCGAGCATGTAGGTATTATAGGCTTTAATAAAGCCTCGAAATCAGCATACACGACAACTGGTGCTCGTAATTGATTTCGAAAGTTTTTAAACTTTAATATATTATCCCCATCATTTGGTATAATTGTTTTAACATGGGAACAGTCATGTTTTATATGCTGCTTGAATTTAATTTCATTAGAAAAAGGTAAGAGACATCCATCACAAAACCACATCTTATGATGATGTCTTGAAAGCTGCGCGCTTATCAATCTACTTAATTTTTTTATCCAACAAAAGTGTTTCTTCTCACCATCTTCGATTATAAGCATATTTATATGACGGTCGCGTCGTTTTTTCGAATGATACACAGGTCCCGCTATTGACTCCTCAATGATTTCAAATACGTTTACACTTATATTATTCAATACTTCAAAACGTTTAATCCCACTCAATGACATGGGAAAAGACACTCCTTCAAGGTTTAGTATCTCCTTATAGTGGGGATATGATGTGGGGCGATCCACATGTTTATCACCAGGGTAGAGAGCACTAACAACGGCCCACGCAAAGCATGCGTTATCATCATTTTTAACATTAATACAGGCCTTCCTCGCTTGCACCCACTTTGGAAGGGGGATGTACGATGATCCTTGCAAGGGTTGATACTTATTAATATTCACTTCTAGATGCAGCACTTTACTTATAGCCCACCCACTGTCACGTTCTTGAAAGTCTTCAGCCTTGACTCGGATCTCCTCCATAAACGATTGATATATTTTATTTATTTTGCTAGCATCTAATGAAATCACTTTATTCTTAGTATTGAAAGATTTCACCTCCTCCACCTCCTGATCATTATCATTAACCTTTATCCATTTACTGTATCGTCCGAAGAGTTCTAAATTCACCTTAACAGCGCTCTTAACCCTAGAAATGTTCTCCTCTATAAGGTTAATAACTCGCAGGCGTACACTCTCCATGAAATCTTCAGGAGTGAGATATTCATCCTTCGAAAACAGTCTATATGAGATTATCCGGCTCTTGAAAGCGGATGTTACTATTTCCGTATCTCCATCATACATCTCACATTTTAGACTCTGTTTATGCATTGCACTCTTCAGGTGATTATGTAATGACGTGACATCTGTTTCACATATATCACATTTTCGCTTTTTGGAGGTTGATGCGTCATCTTTAGCTCGTAGTGGTAGCTCTTCATCGCTAACTCGACTGCGTTTCTCCCCCAACCGCTGATATGAATTTTCACATTTGGCAGGTATATCTTGCTTTGGAAAGGTCTTATCACGTTTAGAACACGCTGACTTATCCGACTTTAAATGTTTCTTACAGTAAACCACATGTCGAAGCATGTTATCTTTCCGAGTAAAGTTTTGGTTACAATATTCACAAACAATGACCATGTTTACTTTTTACACATCTACATACACTCAGACTGACGAAATTATTATTAGCTGGAAATTATTTACGAGGTACGGGGCGTGCCACGTGACGGCTGACTCGCAGGCAACTGGGCGTGCGTCTGCGGGGCGCGGGGAGCGGGGGACGTGGAAGTGTCTAGAAAGATGACGTAACTCAGGAATGCGGCGGTGAGGTGCGCTGGCACTGCCTGGTACACTCACATACACACACACACACACACACACACACACACACACACACAAATGTCGCGACGGCAGGTGCAGGACGGCGGGTGCCGCCCACGCACATATTATTATTATTGTGATTATTGCATCATCAATCAAAGACAAGTCAAAGAAGAGACTACATTTTTTTTTTGCTTAAAGAATAATAAGGGTTTATGTTAAAATAAAAAAATTGGTTAGTTATTGATACTTTTTATTTTCATCAATCTTTAATCTATTCAATGAAAATATAGGTATTACACAAAATATCGGCTGCATAACACTTTATTTCAGAGTCGACAATATCGTTTACGTTGCACAAACTACTTATAATATTGCGTGCCTGCTGAATATTGGTGGGGTAATATATCTTGAAATGCTTTTTGAAAAAGTTGAGACGGTTCTCATATGTAGACTTTATCTTGTTCAAGTATCCGATACGTGCGTTAATACACTCCATAACACATTCGATAAGACTCTATTCCATGTGGTTAATCACCAAGGGGTGTGAGTTTGTCATAGATTCATCATCATCGTCACCGTCACATGTGAGTAAAAGCAACGGTACTGGAGAGATACACATCCGAAGACGATCGCACTGAAGCAGCTCTGGCGAAACACTCATTGGGTTATGAAAGTAGTTTCCAATTACATCAACTTTTTCCGCAAACATTGCATTACATTCTTCACAGGTGAGTTCATATTGTCCATTAAAACTGACACAGGTATCTAATCTGATTTTAGCTTCAATAAACTGCAACTTTAAGTATACATGGATATTTTCAATCAGAGCACTTGCATCAGCAGGACAGCGTTTAAGATTGTAGACACTCTTGCTCAGCTCACAGCAACCGAAACCAACAACATTAGCAGCAGCAGCAGCAGCACCGGAACAATCAATTGACGGTGTGTAAGAAGGTGAAAAAATGTTTGAATAATTCATTTTTTTAATTATTATTTTTTTAAAGCTCCAAGACACGTTTACAAGTGAAGACGGTCAATGGTCTACTGAATGATTTTACGCGTGGTACTGGTGAGTGCGTTGTACTCAAACAGTGAATCACTGATAATGAGACAGTATGCCGTGGTGTTAGCCGGCACGTTCCCTTTAAACTCCATTTCCAATTTAATATCAATAGCCCCAGCTCCCGAGTTGAAGCTGTCACACTGTCTTGACGTGTCGATGACTACCAATGGAGATTGTGTCTTGTAATGAGCATAATTTACTTGGGGGCTGGTATGATCACGGTTGTAGTAGGATAGTTGGAAATTGGTAAATGCGTCATATAAAAGCACATAGTTGTTTGTTTTAAATTCAGCCGAAAAGGAATCGTATGGATAATACTGTGCGTTCAAATACGCCCTGCAATTGGTGAGATTACAATGGTCGAATATACTCATATCTTTGCTCTTGTCGTTCCTACGAGCCGTTTGGAAACCAACAATGAGATAGCGAGGTTTCTCCAGCTGAGTACTCGTCTTGATGCACCAAATATGACGTTCTGAGGCAGGTAGTATGGGGTATTCATACAGCTCCCACGTGCGGAACGCTATCTGAACCGGTATGCTTCTCTCAACATACGACATTAAGCGCAGTTTCTCCTTGTCTGATACTTTTATGACAGGCATCCTCCATGTGACACGGGTGATTTCAATCTCACCATTTGGAACCGGCGGTTGCGGTACCGTGTTGGCATCAACGGCTGCTAAATCTAAACAGTTTACATCTGTACTGGCGCGATTCAATATCAACTCGTGTTTCCCATTCATTATAACCTTCTTATAGTCCTCGGCGAAACCCAAGATATGAGATAGTGGTATAGTTACAGTAAACTTGTCATGTATCTTTTTGGCGCCAACTTCCCACCCCGCCGTCTGAAGACTATGATCCATTTCCTTGGTGTAGGAGACTAGTCCCTTCATGGTGGACGTGATACCGCAGTTTCTCGCTTGATCAATCTCCACACCGTTCAATTCATAACGAATGTCTTGAAATAAAAATGCAGCACCATTGTTCACCAGTAGACATCCTTTCTCCACTGTGCCCTCCACTAATATTTGACTCTGACTCGGCAGTAGAATTAGATCTTGACGGTTGATACAAATGTGGATGTTGTCGTTATTTTTGAAAGAGTCATTATACGGAGTGTATGGGTGAAATTCTATACTTTCTATACTATCGTCGAATAACACCTTCTCACCAATGTCTAATATAGATGACGAGGACATACTTTGAAACCGATACTCTGTAAAAATGCACTGTTTTCTCTAGTCAATTTCTTTGGCTGTTGTTGTTGTTGTTGTTTCTGTAGTGACTGGTGCAGCTGTCTCTTGTTAATACGACGATGACGATGAGGACGAAGAGTAGTAGTAGTAGTAGTTTTCTCAACGAGAGCAAGATCTCGACTAATTGTAGAGGTGTTGTTACCAGGGCTTTTATTGTTATGAATAATCATTTTACTTTTTACGAATATGCAAACGAAGTGCAATGCTTTCACCTCGAAAATTCACCGTATCACCGTGCTCGTTTACAATGCGCAAACCAATGTTTTGTATGCGAATGTTACTCTTCTTGACAGGCAGATATATAATGTTGGTGGGTTGTTCAATAATTTGATAGCCGGGCGGGACGTCAGGTGAAAACTCGTGTAAAACATGTGACGGCTTGTTGTTTACGAATGAGCCCTCCACAATGTTGCACTCTATTCTTATAGTGTTTGTTATGATTATGTTAATTGTTTTATCCGACCAATGTGCAGTTTTTGCTTTGAGCTTTTTCGGTGAATAACCAAACAGTGACCCTATGCTGTTTGGTTTGTCAAAGTGAATATCATACTTTGGCGAGAAAATCATACATTTGGAGGTATTGTTATTTACCAAGATGTCTGCCACTGCCACCATTCCTTCACCCTCTGACCCTTTAGTCCTCTTTGACATTTCCTCCTTCAACAAGTGTATTATGCTGGAGAGCTCGTATGAACCTTCAGGAATTGCGATTATATCATCCCCATAGTGAAACAGATTATTGCTCTTATCAACATTGGGAATAGTGTTGAAAGTCTTAAAGTACACGAGAGCACACTCGTAAAAACCATCAATGTCCAATTCTAGAGCCGGTTGAAAGTCTACATTCAACACAGGCTCGTTACCGCTCACACTAATTGTGAATGATGTCATAGACATGATGATGATACCTGCTGACGTCTACCACGTTTAATGTAAGAATGAAACTACACATGTAATGCTCATGATATTTATTTAAAACAAACGCTTAGCATTGGTATATAGGAAATCCAAACACAAGTGTCCACAATTTACAGTATTAAATTTCTGCAATCGATTGTAATTATACTCTATTCGCACGTTGCGTTGTTGTTGTTGTTTGACATCATTTATATAATCAATAAACTCTCGAGGTGGCCTCAAATCACCAAAGCTATCAAAATATAGACAATAATCACCCTTTTTCGCATAGGCACACCAATGCGTACCTTCACCCCGCTGAGAGTCCAAATTGATAATACCAGTTTCATAATAGTGAGGTTTCTTTGGGAGATTATCTCGCATGAAAACACCTCTAAAGTAGGGGATTTTCACTCTACGTTCAAATCTCACAATGTCCATATCGGTGAGAGCTTTACCCATTGGGGGTAAATTTAATTTCTTGTTTTTTTTTTTCATCGCCTCCATTAGCCGGTGTAATGTAGAGTCCCATTCCACGTTTATAAGGTGCTAAATATAAACCTCTACCGACAATCTTGCTTTCGGTATTATTATTATTATTATTTCTGCTCTTTACCATTTCATAAATATTTTTAGCAACAGTGGTAACACCACCGGCCAAAGTTCCCGTGGCGGCTAAAGCACCCAGTAGCGGTATCAAAGCTGGCAGGAAACCGCCTCTCTTGGGTATCGGGATGACTCGCTGTTTGTGTTGTCCCTTGACAATCTTTCCTTTAACAAAATGTTTTGCCGCTTTTACACCCACTTTGAGTAGTGTATTAGTAGTTGTATCCTTCTTTTTCGCAATGTGTTTCTTTACAGCATCACGACTTGCTTTTATGACTTTTGATATGGGAATCATGCCCATACCGTGTTTAACTTTATACTTCATAATCTTATCTACCGCCAACGCGGCAATACGTTCACCAATTGGACGATTGTGGCCACCAAGCCAACGATTTTTAGCAGCTTTGGCCAATAGTAAATCTGCTTGATGTCGTCCCTCCAATGTCTTGTCACGCGAGTAGGCTATATCGTGTAATTTACAAGCTTCGTCAAGCGGATTCACACCAGGATCGTTGCGAGCCAATCTCTCCTTCAATCTAGTACCGGGACCGCAATAATTGTAACCGGGTATGTGCACTTCAAATGGTAGATTATTAATTAAACTATTTATTATACCACCACCGCTACAGCTATTATGAGGTTGCTGTCGTCTACGTCGTTTGGGATTATGTTTAACACTAACCCCACCAATGTGTGTTATCATCTCAAGTATCACTACTTGACTGTGCCGGTGATTATAAAGTATGCCTATATATATCTATATAATTTTTATACTTTTGGACATGTGAATGTGTATAAAATACACGTCCTTACGATTTGGTACATCACACTGAAATGAAGCTTAAAAAACAAAACACGTCACTCGCTATTAAAGATTGGAGTGTTGTGCTGGATGACAATGTAAAAGCACATGATCAAAACTCTTTTAAACATGGCTCGTTGCTGGCGAATAACATTAGATGTCTCATCTGTGGACCTTCCAATTGTGGCAAGACAAATGTTTTGTTGTCTCTACTCTTACATCCGAACGGTGTAAAGTTTCATAATGTGTATCTGTATTCGAAATCATTGAATCAACCTAAATACAAGTTTCTGGGTAAAGTTTTAGAGCAGGCGGGTGACATACCGTTTCACACGTACAATGATAAGAGTCAAGTCGTCCCACCGGAAGAAGCCGCCGAGGACAGCGTCATTGTATTTGATGATGTGGCTTTGGAAGATCAAGATGCCATTCGTCAGTACTTTGCAATGGGACGTCATCGTTGGTTGGATTGTTTCTACTTGTGCCAGACATATAGTAGGATACCTAAACATTTGGTACGTGACAATGCCAATCTTATATTGCTATTCAAGCAGGACGAGTTGAATTTAAAACATGCCTATGACGATCACGTAAACACCGATATGAGTTGGGAAAAGTTTAAGGAAATTTGTCGCGAGTGTTGGCAGAAAAAGTACACTTTTTTAACAATCGACAAGGAGAGAGACATTAACAAGGGTCGATATCGTAAAGGATTTGACGTTTTCATTATTGTATAAAATTTAGTGTCATCTCCGGTTTATTATCAGTTTTATGCGGTCGGCTACTGAGGACGAACCTCTATTAATTTACATTAGCAACGGTGCACTTGTACTAAAAAAGAAGAAGAAGAAGAAGACATGTTTGGTAACAAAAAGTTGAAACGGAAACTCGTAGACTCCATTGAGAGTGTAAAGAGAAAAGTAAAAGCGTTGCGAGCAGATAAGACGTCGCTCGACACTTCGCTAGCGCAAACCTTTGAACCAATTACAAAACCGCTCAATGTTTTGATGAATAAAGCTTTAGAGTCAAAGGGTAATAATAAGAATGATAATGGTGACAATGCCAAACCCACAGTAATGAATTACCCTCATCATCCTCATCCTCACTTGATAAATACCTCCACACCATTACCACAAGGATCACGTAAAAGGAAATATCTAATCAAAACCGAAGAGCCCAATAGTAAACTACTCAAGTACAGTAATAATCTTTTAAAAAAAAAAACAGTTTGCTGATGATGATGATTATGATTTTAATGATGATGATGATTATGAAGAAAAAGATGATGGAACAAAAACAGAGGGAGATGAAAAGCTTACGAGTAGCGATAATGATGATGATATGAAGTCGGCTCTTGACATTGACGCCGATGAAGGTGGTGGTGGTGGTAATGATAGTAGTATTGATGATCTACAAAACAAATATATTAAACATCTTATTAAAACGCCAAAAATACCATTTGGTGTTTATCTCGAGGATGATAAAATGCATATTGGTAATAGTCGAGTTAAAATCATTGATGACGTGTTACATGTTAAACATTTACGATTCAACATGACTCCTGGACTGTTGGAACTCATCTTTAAAAGACTACCAAACAAGCATATTGTTTCGAGAAAAGATGTAGAGGATTACAATAAGATTTTAGACATGACAAACGCTCATCGTAGAGGATTCTCACCAAACGGTCAATTGAGTGGAGATAGAAGTTTAAAGTATCAACGCTACATTAAACAACTACAAGAATCAAAGAAACATAAAGGAGGTGGATGTTTGAACTCTGGTAAAAGGGATTTATTAACAACTAAAACTTTTTATCCGAAAACTGATTACATCTATTGGGATGATCCAAACGAACTGGTGAGTCGTTTACAGCTTTTGATAGCATCACAGAGTGCTGGCAACACCTCTCATTCGAACGAGATCAATGCAATCGTTGAGGAACTGACTGAGAGCGGTATAGTTTTAAAGTAAGAAAACTGACCCTCTTCTGTTGGCTGTTTTTTTTTTTTAAACCTGTTATCTAATAAAACAGACCTGTTTTGTATCCAAGCCTCCCCACACGTACACGCCCCTTGTTATAAATACGGATGAGGACTCTCTCCATGGTTCACTTTCACAATGCCTCTTAACAAGTTTGGACAATACTTGGGTAGCGAATCTACAATCCGTGACGACATAAAAGTGGAACGAGATTTGGTAAATTTTGAAAATAGACGAGTGGCGGGAATTCACAAGTCTTTTCTCAAAACTGATGCCATATGTAGAGCTGAACTAGATGAACAAGTGGTATTTTTAAACGCAAAGCTAAAGGCAAATGTTAAAGATTTAAAAGATTTACGGTTCAAGCTTGAAAAATTATCACAAAGAATTGCTACACCACAACCACAAACACCATCGGAAGCGGCAGCGTTTCCAGGAAAGCGTATTATATTGAAGAAAAATGAGTAAAGCTCAAGTAGTAGACGAGATACATAAGTATGCGAGAAAAACATTTCCACGTCGTCGATTCGTTCAGAGGGGGCTCGATGACACGTGGCAGATTGATCTAATTGATATGCAAAAGTACTCCAAGTATAATAACAACTATAAATACATTCTAGTGTGTATTGATACCTTTTCAAAGTACGCTTGGATGCAACCGCTAAAATCTAAAAGCGCTGAACATGTTACAAAGGCAATGAGCAGAATTTTGAGTCAAGTCGGCAGAAAGCCCAAGAATATTCAATCAGATGATGGGAAAGAGTTTTTCAATGTCAAATTTCAATTGCTCATGAATCGTCATCACATCAATCACTACTCTACCTATAGTGCGATGAAAGCTTCCATAGTGGAAAGACTAATTAGAACCTTAAAACATTGGATTTGGAAACAATTTAGCTTGAATGGTTCATACAAATGGCTACAACTGATAAGCCAAGTGGGATATTGTTACAACAACAAACTGCACCGCACTATCGGTATGGCGCCGGCGAGTGTGAATAAAAACAACTCTAAACAGTTGTTACATAAAGTCTACAATCACATTAAAATCAAACCTCGTGCCAAGTTCAAGGTGGGTCAACATGTGAGAATTAGTAAATATAAATCCACTTTCGCCAAAGGCTACATAGGCAATTGGACTACGGAGATATTTACAATAACTAAAGTGCAAACTACGAATCCAGTGACATATTTACTTCAAGACGCTAATCACCAACCCATCTCTGGATGTTTCTACGAACAAGAGTTGCAGAAAACTAAACACAATGACATTTATCTAGTGGAAAAAGTTTTGAAACGTCGTGGAAATAAAGTGTATGTAAAATGGCTCGGCTTAAATGAAAAGAGTTGGATAGATAAAGATAACATTGTCTAAGTTTTCTTTTTTTCTCAATAAATATTTATCTACTCTAAGTCAATGAGGTTTCATTCAATAAAAACATCTCTATATATATATATATATATATATATATATATATATATTTATTTTATAATTGTGTAGTACCTATTTATACATTCGCAGCGAGCTAGCAATTTAAAATTAAACAATTAGAATGGGAAAAAAAACATCTATATCTGTACGAGGACTCTTACACACATTCATAATCACCGGAAGCTATTATGTTCGGACCTACCACACAAAATATAACATTGATCAAACAATTAAAAGATTTCATATTGAACACTGCACGTGAAAAAAGTTCCGCTTTAACACCGCCTAATAACACAATCCAGTCTTGATAGTTGATTTGAGCGTCTTCCACAATCTCTTCCACTGTATCGTTTAAATCATACCACATTACAATTAACCAGTAAACATGACAATCGTCTGCATGGTGACCTTCGAAATATATACGTTTCAACAATTTCGCTACTTCCCCTCTAAATGTGTGTAATGCCATGGGCAGGCGCCATCTTTTAATCAGAGTATTGTCCTCGAACGCTTTTAGCCACTTGATTTTCATTTCATCACTGCTGCTGCTGCTGCTGGTATCGCTCTCGGTATCGCAGCAGTACATGGCCCCATCGTCTTGTGCTTTTGTTGTTGTTGTCATCGGTTGTGCTGCTGCTGCTGCTGCTGCTGCTGGTGGCGATTGAGAAGTGGAACTGCTACAGCCACTGCCGCCGACGCCGCCGCCGCCTGTTTTAATGGTGGACAACCAGCACTGGCAGCACCAAGTGGTGGTGGTGGTGGTGGTGTTGGTACCGTCAGTCGTGTCAGCTGCAGCTGGGGAAGATATAATACAAAATATTGTAATTATTTATATTAAAAGTAAGCAAGTGTAAAAGTGATAGATTTTCAAATTACATAGAACAGAGTTTAAATACTCAACATGTTAGTACAACTTGTATATAATTGAAATAAAAACTTACATTTGGCATGTGATGAAGCTTGCAGATCCATCGTTATTGACTATAACGCGATATTCGTTGTGACACTGGAATAGTAGTAGTAGTAGAATATGGTAGTAAGATGACTGTTTTATAAAAATATTGTTTACGAATCGCGAGCTCAAACGACACCGTACTGCGTGACGTGGCGTGAGGTTGGCTGGCCGACAACAACTGGGCGAGAGAATAACTTGCGTCATGCGCCGGGTGTCTAGACGCATGACGTAATCATGGAATGCGTACGCGGCTGAGTGGGCGTAGGGGGCGGGGTGTCTGGGTGCATACCTCATTTGCACGTGTCACTGCTGTGATGCCACATTCCGACATTCCAGTAGGACTCGCTGCAAATTTCACACAACGCCTAGTCCTACTATGATTCTGCTGCTGCTGCTCACATATAGTCTCGAAATTTGAACCTGTTATACAGTGACGAGGTGGCCTAAGGGTTCATCATCATGAATGAGAGACGTTAGCCCGGTTAGCTAAAGAATAGCGCCGGTTCGAATCCGACCTTAGCCACTGTGCATGGATGCGCCACCCCGTCACTTTTTTGTTTTTTTTTTCTTTATAAACTTAGCTTACAAAGTGTACTCAGTGCTGCTAGCGAGCGCCATCTATACATTTCTTAGCGCACTTTTGAAACGTAGCTTCCTCTAACGGATCTTTGCCTAACTAGCTGCGGACTTTTTTAGAACTACTCGGACGGCAGCTCATCTATACCTTTTTGTAGCGGATGTTTTTGGAACTAAAACTTCCACGTCCACTGACTCTAGCGACATCTATACATTTCTTAGCGCACTTTTGAAACGTAGCTTCCTCTAACGGATCTTTGCCTAACTAGCTGCGGACTTTTTTAGAACTACTCGGACGGCAGCTCATCTATACCTTTTTGTAGCGGATGTTTTTGGAACTAAAACTTCCACGTCCACTGACTCTAGCGACATCTATACATTTCATCGAGAACCATTAAGCGAATCGATAACTCGCATACAAAGTGGCGCCATCTAGCGGTGATCATTGCGGAACTAACAAGTGGCGCCATCTCACGGATCTTTGCCAAACTAACTAGTGGCGCCTCTGGCGGATTTTTATGGAACTCACAAGTGGCGCCATCTAACGGATTTGCTATGAAAATAACAACAGGCGCTCTTACACATACACAGTGGCGCCATCTAGCGGGGATCATTGCGGAACTAACAAGTGGCGCCATCTATACATTTCATAGCGGATATTTTTAGAACTAACTAGTGGCGCCTCTGGCGGACTTTTATGGAACTAGCAAGTGGCGCCATCTAGCGGATCTTTGCCAAACTAACTAGTGGCGCCATCTGACGGATCTTTGCCAAACTAACTAGTGGCGCCCCCTAGCGGAAAAGTTTTGGTCTAGAACGGGAGGAGGAGGAGGGGCTAGAACCGGCACAAACTAACTACTTGTAGCTCTCCAACACCTGCATATTCGAGCGATAGAGGCAGATACCTAATATTTTTTTTGCTTAAAGTTATAATATTGCCTTCAATGTTACACCATACGATTAAATAATGATGGTGTGTATGTGTATCCGTGTGGATATTATTGATATAAAATACGTATTGCCAACCCTGAAATAATCCTTATTGTATAGCACATCCTCAACGCCCGCCTTCAGTTTGCTCTTGAGCAGGTCTTCCAGCGAGCGGATGGTGACAGGCGGCGCTCGCAGCAGGGTTGACACCACCAGCGCGTTATAGTACTGATACACGAACAGCGAGAACAGGAAAGAGCAGAACAGCACGAGGCGTACGGAGCTCGCGCGAAGGTTTACGGTCATTCCTGGGATTTAAAAGAAAATAAATTTATTCAAGACGCTTATAATATTGCTTTAAACTATTACAACACTTATTTATTATCTAAAAAATACGGGTAAGCTGTATCAGGGACACAGCCGCAATGGTTTACGAGGAACGTAAAATAAAATAACAAAATCTTTATTGCCACACCTTAGGAAAAAATCTACAATTTGTGAAAGGATAGCTTAAAAATACAATATAAACTAAACTCAAATATCAACTATAACTATAACTTAAATCTATGGTGAGGCAAAGGGTCCCAATCTCAGCATGTGCGGTGCCAGAGGGCTCCGCGCTGATTTTCAGACTGGTCCCGGGACGGTTGGGGTCGGTCGCTACTATCATATTGTACCCTTCTTAGGTACAGCTCCATATTTGTAACTTTATGTGTATTTGTGTTATTAGTGTGCGTATATGGATATGTGGGGCTGATATGTGGATGTAGTGTAGGTAAGAATGTATTTTGTACTGGTGTAAACAGCTATTGCATAGGCCGAAGGGCGAGCTCTACGTAGGGTCGAAGGCCCGAAGCATGCGGGAAAGGCGTACGTCTACACGCGAGGCCGAAATCCCGAACTACGGGTGGTTAGTGCTTAAACTCAGAACAATAGTACAAGTGTCCAAATGTGAAGGCCGTAGGTCGAGCCCTGCGTAGGGCCGAAGGCCCGGACCATCCGACAAGTGCATGCTTCCTACAATTTCCACGAGTGTCTTGTGAAAGTACTTGGGGTAGTTACGGGAAGCGGAAACCAATCGGACACTTCGGGCTGTAATGTGAATGTCACTTAAAGATGACATTTACTGGATGATTTTATGTGTAGGTAAGGGTTTACCATATCTGCAAAAAGTATTTAATAACCTTTCTATGACAAACCTTACGCAGGCGTAGGTGAACAACACGCGTACGCGAAGCGAAGCGATGCGGCGCGGAGTGAATCAATCCTTTGATACCTGAGAAGTGTCCTACGTGGGCGATTGCAAACGCGATCGCCGTGGGCCCGCCGCGCCGCTTCGCGCTCGCGTGTTACTATACTATACTATATACTACGCTGCGTTACCCTGTTGACACACCGCACTCCAAATCGACAGCAGCGCCAGACTCGCCGATAAATCCCCATCATCTCCTGCCGTCCTTGTCACACTCAGCTTTATCAGCACGCACAGAAGCGAGCCAGCAAACACCAGAAGTGCTATGATGCAGAGCCATACGTTGTAGGAAAGCGGGCGGGTGTAGATGGTCAAGAAACCGCCGGGGTGTTTTGGGTGACGAAAAATGAAGCATGGTCTAGGAAGGAAAGAAGGAATTAAGTTATATGTAATGACTAAGCGCTATAGGGTCTGCAATAAACCTGGATTGGCTAAGTTGGGATTCCGTTTATTGAGCCATACGACCTTTAATAGGTAGTAGCTACTAATTTTAAAAGGACGTAAATAGGTTGATGGTGAAGGATATAACTTTGCAATTCTTGCTGTCAAGGTTGAGTGCGACGCGAGGCCGTGGGGAAAAGGCCCCTTTGCCCACGCCTAGCTACGCCACTGGCAATAAAATGTGTAGTCTTAGAGAAAAATCGTGCTTCGAAAATGACTGCTGATGTAAAGGGGTAAATAAAAAAGAAACATAAAAAAATTTATATACTTAGAAGGCCAGGTCGCAGTGACGTAGTGTATGAACTTGGCGCGGTCGGCGCGGATGAAGACCGGCGTGCCCCCGACGTCGGTCTCCCCTCTCTGCAGCGTGCCCACCATGCCGTCAAAGCTGCCGTTAGTCACGTATCCCCAGGAGTTTGTCCGTTGGACTATCAAGCTAAAATTAACGTCATACTTTTAACTACGTAATCATAGGTATGCACCTAAGGACGAAGGAAGAGAAAAGATAAAGATAAAAGACAATTCGTGACAATTAAAAACATGTATACGTACAAGTACCTACATACAGACAACAAAAACAGAGAAACAGAACATTAATTGCGCATACAGAAATGGACCCAACTTAGCATAATGCTATGATACCAGAGTAGGAGGAAAACCCTGCAAGGTGGACTAACATCACCAACGATCTGGTTAAAGGGGCCCACAGACTATCAGTCCGCCGGACGATATCGGCTGTGAGTTAAGGGGCCCACTGACTATCAGTCCGCCGAACGATATCGGCCTGTCAGTTGTTCGGAACTGTCAAACTTTTGTTCTAAATGACAGGCCGATATCGTCCGGCGAACTGATAGTCAGTGGACCCGTTTAGAACAAAAATTTGACAGTTCCGAACAACTGACAGGCCGATATCGTCCGGCGGACTGATTAGTCTGTGGGCCCCTTAAGATTGCAGAGAACCTGATGGGGTGCGTGAGGGCAGCACACGACTTAGTAGAGGTAGTGATGATGATGATGACCAATCGTGTAGTAAACAGTAGGTACCTAAAGTAAAATAAAACAGTCAGTCCTTCAAAGTGTCTACCAGGGGAAAGCAATAACTAAACAAAGCTCAGGCACATGGTGAAATAAGAGGTGGTCTGTGTAAGAGGCACTTGCCCCATAATTGCTTTCGTCAGCCATGAAAACAGTTAAGGCTGCCTTTCCACCGAGGCGGAGACGAGCTCCCATCAACCAATGTACATGTTATGTCTACGAGTTTTATTTTCTTTATTTCTACTTACCTGAAATTGTACATTTCTCTCAAGTAATTCAAAAGCGTGAAATATTTCAGCTTATGCAATGAGTCCACCTCGGCCTTCAAGCGGCTGATGTACTCCTCGAATGTCTGGTGGCCAATGCTGTGCGTCACGACCACCGCACTTCTCAACACAATGCCATCCAGATTTGTTCTTCTGTGCCCCTTCATACGTAATTTATAATACCAGTAGCCCACTGGCTCGACATGGTAACGCCCGTTGGTAAAATACCCAGTATTGTAAACTTCGAAAATACCATAGGAATTTTCTTGCAGAGATATTATGGTAACATCAGAATCCACTTCTATTGGATATCTGGATAAGGCTTCAGAGGTAGAAGATACGTCGTCGGTGAAAATAAGCCATGAGTATAGAGATTTTTTGAATAAGTTAAAATCAAAACGGTGGAAAATTTGTGTCCAGTTTTCGCAAGATGTTTTTAGAACTATCCCAACTCTGCTATCATTTGTTTGTTTGATATGTGAAGCGTTAGAACACATCATGATAGTTGAAAATCGTAGGTCTATTTCCTTTAGATGTTTATGCAGACAAATAGCATTTTCTGGTTTTGAACAATGAAATATTGTTCCAAAATGCAAATTCTTATATTTGAAGACATCTCTAATCAGATCGATTTCCGCTGTTGAGAGTATGGTAAGAAGAGAACTGTATGCTGTTAAGTTCATGATCGCATTTAGAGAATGAACTAAAATGGCTGCTACAAACCTATCATTAATATTTCCCCATGATAACTAGATGACAAGAAAATTACATCTGATTGCCGACTGTCGCCTATTACTGTCAGTAGGCTATTTGCATACAAAAAGACTGGTGTACTATGGTGTAATTTAAAAAAAAATGGATTTGGCCAAAATATTTTAATAAATACTAAGACTATAGTTTGTTTCTTTAGCATTAGAATAAAGGTAAGCGATCTTACCGATGACGTGTTTTTTAATTAGAAATCACTTTTGAAAAATAAGTCACAGCAAATATGTTACAATTATAAATCATATACAATCTTTTACATTCTTTTGCTTTCATAAGTAATATAAACTAATTTTTTTAAAGTGTTTTATAACATTTTTCAATAAAAAGACACGTCAAGATTGTTTACCTTTTTTCTAAAGCTAAAAAAATGAACTATAAGCAGTCAAGAATATGTTAAGTACAGAAAAAAGAACATATTACAATATTGCAAAAACGTCTTGGAAAGGAAAACAAGCTTTTTCTGGCACTAGAAGGTCACCCAAAAAGCAAACAGTGCCAGCAGTGCCTTCATACAATGTCTCCGGGTTATCGGGGACCCGGGCATCAGACAGGAACTGATCGGAATTCATAAAGTCGGCAAAAGCCTTAGCTCTATGCAAATATTTAACATCATTTGTCAGTCTGTACAACAGCAGGAAAACGTAGCCATTGCCAGCGACACCGTGGCAAATTCCAGGGCCTTTCATCAGCAAACCTCTGTTCCATACGTTTTCCCCAGCTCGTATACAAGCATTCAAATACTCCTGGTTCTTGAACGCAAGGAATGCCTTAGCCATAAGGTAGACAACCCCGGGAGCACCGTGGCACCAGTGCACCAGCTTGTGCTCGTTTTGTTCCAATTCCTCCATGCAAGTCGGCCAGTTGCCATCCTTAGACTGAATAGAAACCAAAAAATCTATTGTAGCTTTAATGTCTTTGGCTGATGCCGCATCACTCTCCAGATACCCCGGCACAGTCAGCAGCATCTGCAGTATAAAACTGATTCCATGAGCGGCACCCAAGTACTCCGTAGCGTAGTAATGATACATCAAGGGACATGGACTCCTGTGTTTGTCAGCATACTCCCTGCCAGATTCCACAATAACCTTGCAAATTTCGTGCATTTCTTCCACAGTCAACACTTCTGTTTTCATTTCACTGGCCATCCACAAAGCCCCAGCCAGATACCCCGAACGTCCAACGAAGAATTCATCTCCACCACATTTCAAAAAATTTGGATTCAAGAATGAGTTATAATATTGTCTGTAGCAGTTGATCATGTCCATGTAGGATTGGTCGCTTACACTATGTTTGATCACACTGGCCAAAGCATAAGTTCCTGCATCCCCAAGTAGAAAAGAGGTTTTATCCATAGTGGGATTTTGTAATGCAACACTTAAATATTCAAGGGCTTTCTCGCGATATGATGCCCTATTTTCGGCTAGCTTGTCGTTTTTGGATAAGTGGTAGAACATGTAGGCGACGCCGGCGATACCCACGTAAAGGCCTCCGTCTACATGCTTGGGCGAAGGCGGTAGTCTCTTCAAAATGGTAGCGATATGCTCGTCTATCTGTGAACGAACATTCTCCTGGGTAATAGACACTTCAGCTCCTTCTGTATAGTCTTTCAGCGTATTTGGAAAGTATCTGACCATAGCTAAGTCGAGGGCAGACGTTCGTTTCCTAAAACGGGTTAAATGGCTTTTAATATTGAATCGCTTAAAAATGTTTGGTATATTCATACAGAAATCTCGAGTTCCAATTACTTTCTAACTGCAGATAGTTAAAAAAATCTTGTAATTTATTTTACTTCTTTCTTCATCCATTTATTATTTTCTGTTTTATTTTGTGTGTGTTTGTGTTTAAAACACTAAAAACAAAACACTGCGTTTTGTTTTTTTCACTTTTTTTGACAAGCGTTTGACATTTCTCTCTACTGTACTTGAAGCTGTTTAGGCTGAAAATAAAAACGCTGTTAACTTCATCACATTCAAATGTGTAAAAAAATGGTTAGTTCGAGAGATTTAATTATCATATTAAAATAACAAATTATACTTGCATACCACATGTATAACAAATATACCCAAATATAGCTAGTATACCCAAAGAGTATAATAATATATGTATGTATTTTATATGTATTTTATATCTAAATACCTGTAAATACCTATAAGTAACGTCAGGTACAGTCACTGTTAAAACCAGGTACCTATTATATATAGTTAGTCAAACTAAATTGTCAGTAAATAACAACAAAAAATCTATACTCATCCTTTTCTTTTCGGTGTTAGTACTAGTGTAAGACAAAGATAGTATGATTCTCTCTGTCTATGTTTGAAATGAGACAGTCCTTTGACATACTTTATATACCAGCCATCCCTATAGGGCTCTCCACACTCGTGCGCGAATCGCGGCGCGAAGCCGCGAACGCGAGTGTGGAGTCTAGTTCGCTAATCAGCGAAATCGACTCTACGTTCGCGGTAGTGATTATATGCTCTGGTTCGCGGCTTCGCGCCGCGTAGTCTGGAGCGGACTTATGAATTTTATTGCAACTCATCGAAATTCAATGGAAATTTATTAAAATCGATCCAAGGTCGTAGAAACTATTGCTAAGCAACGAGTTGATATGTTGATGAAATGGACCAAAAATGCCTTTTCGTATAAACTTATTTTTACCAAAACAAAATCAATGGGGCCAATTTATTCTAGTCCTATACAAGTGTTTAATGCATAGTTAATACATATAGTTAAATACTAATGCCTATCACATTCAGTCGTGGAAACGTGAGTGTTTTATATCTTGACAATCTTATGGTGTACAACTGTACAACATACATATTATTTTCCTTAGCTCATCATTCATTGCCCATCTACGGGGGATTTTCTAATCAAATGAGATAACGCGCTACGACGTAGCGCTACGAGATTAGCTTTGCAGTGGTTCGAGTTAATGGTTGGCCTAAAGCAAAGGGGGTGCAAAAAAAGACTTAGATTTTTTTAGTAGGTACAATAACATGTCTGTTCTGGCGCTAGCCGGCCGCTACCGCGGCACGCTCGCTTCGCTCGCTCGCCTTCTCGCTCTGTTTGATCGCTATCATCGCGGTCAACCTAACACACTCCTCCTCGCTTCGCTTGTTGTAAGACTTATTTGGCGTTGATAATAATACTGATTTAAACTTTCACGATCCTTACACATTATTAAATTATAAAACGGGACTTAATCGCGTATAATTAAGTTTTAAGATTTACCTAGCTCCGACGTTTCGAGGACGGCGTTGTTGTTGGATTATACGCGATTAAGTCCCGTTTTATAATTTAATAATGTTGTTAATAATGTTAATAATTTGTGAATTACTCTAAGTAACGAGTGAGATGGCCAAGCTAAAAGCTTTGTAAATTATTATACTTAATAAATAAAAACTGAAGGTACGAAAGTTCCCTAGGTACTTATTAATAGTAAAAATATGTATAAGTATGGGATATGGGGTCACTCCCTATCGCAGATTATTTATTTTTTATTATAATAACAGTTTATTATTATCCCAATTCGTTTCATTATCACCAAATTAAATTAAATATATTATAAATTAATAATATTCTTGGTAATAGATTTATATTCGTGATTTAGCCAAACGTACGTATGCTTCCTTAATAGGGTATAGGTGCCAATTATTGGCTTTATGTCATAAGTTTAATCTGGATGCATGTTTTTAAATTTCATTCCTAGGAAAAAAAATCTTGTTACTACAGGTAAGGAAGATAGCATTTCGCACCCGAGGGCGTTCAGCACAGTCTCAGTCCCTCGATGCTGGCGCGCTGCGAGACCCGGCAGCGGGCGGCGAACGCCTGTTCCTCCAAATACGACCAGCACTTGCAGACCATAGGGCGCCTATACACCGCTCCAACACTTTGCTTACAGGGTAAGCTATTTTTATAATAATATACATGGAGTTCTCATTGTCTGTCTTGTGTTGGGGCGCTAAATAATAATAAAATAATAAAAAATAAAAGACGTTTATACAAGAAGTATTAAATATGACCTTGAAAAACGTCGCCGTGGATTTTCCATCTTTTCCAGGTTCCGTTTCCATCTTTTTGAGGTGACTGGTGATTCAAAGTAGCTGTAACGTGATGTAGGTAATTCAAGGTGCATATTTCGCGCCTCAATATAAGAAGAGATGACAAGAAAATGTGTTAGATTTACCTAATATTCTTGGTATTAAAGTCTACGGTAGACGTTGTGTTTTACGTTGAGCGCCATAAAGTGAAATATTTTGATACTTGCAGCGGCGATGGCATCACCAAAGAGGACGGCAAGGATGATTCGATCGATCTGCAAGCTGTTGGAGAAGGAAAGGTGCAGCTCTCACGGACGCCACAGGAAAAAGATAGACTGCCTGATAGAATAACTCTCGATAGGTTAGTATTAGGTTAATCTACCTATAATTTGGTACAAATTTTTAAGTGTGTATATGGAACAGTAAATTTTATCTATGTGGCACGCCATGTTATACCTATGCCCTCCTTACTTTTTAGAACCACGAACATCTAGCTTTCGCTAGGAATTCTAGCTTGGGCAGGTACTGAGTTCCTCTTTTAACTCTTTGAATGCATGCCTATATAACACGCCATAATAAATTTTATTGAAAAGCATGAAAGTTTATATTACACTGTAACCGTGCGCGTCCGTTTGTCACTGATCAAAAGGTCAAAGTTATTTTTTTGTTTTCAGACGGGGCTTATCATCTATTCCACATATAGTCGGCGAGCCGGGGCTAAGGCTTCTGTCTTTGCAGCACAATCTCATCAATAGCTTATCGGGTTTAGCTCCTTTAGATTTAGGAAAACTGGTGTTCCTTGACGTGTATGATAATCAGATCGACAAGATAACTTCCTTAGAAAGACTTTTTAGTTTAAGGGTTTTGCTGATGGGGAAAAACAGGTACTAACTCGCTAGTATAATTATGTTATAAGTAGTTTTTATAAAAAAATATTCAATGGTTTTATATAAAGTGAAATTATTATTTTCAGGATAAAGAGGATAGAAGGTCTAGTTAATCTCGTAAAATTAGAAGTATTAGATTTACACGGAAATAGAATAAGTAGAGTAAATGGGCTATCGAACTTGTCCGAACTTAAGGTGCTCAATCTGGCCGGGAACCAAATAAAATGTATTGGACAGACTGATCTTCAGGGTTTAGTCTCTCTTCGAGAACTCAATTTGAAAAGGAATCGACTGAGAAAACTTTTAGGATTTCAGAACACGCCTCAACTGCAAAAGCTTTATCTTGGGAACAATGATTTACAAAGGTAAAGAAACACCAGTAGCTTTTTTTATTTATCTTAATTTGCTGTTTATTAATCAGTAACATTATTTATTTCAGTGTTGAAGACGTTTCAACATTAGCAGAAACGACGACTCTGATTGAAGTATCTTTAGATGGGAATCCAGTAGCTCTAGGAGGCGATTGCACACCCTTCCTCGTATCCTATCTTCCGAATCTTTTAACTTTAACCAACATGCACGTTACTGAGCAGGTAAGTCTAACATTAAACCAGGTATATGTTCACTGGTAAGATTGGTAATAATGACTGTGTAAAATTAGGTACGGAGAGCAGCAATGGCTTGGAGAAGCAACAAGGAGGCTGCTCATGCTGCTTATTGCGCTCTCGGCGGCTCGGCCCAGCAGGCCGCGAGGCGTGATCAAATTATCAACAATGCACGAACTAACTGGGAACTGCTCAGGTTTGGTCGATAATTTCCATGGCACTAATTTTCACGTGCACGCGGGTGTCATTATCATTAGCGGTTAGTCTTATCTGCTCGCTACTGCCTGACGGCTATGGGAAATTTTATCAAACTATAATAAAAGCACGTACCGAAAATATTTTTTGTTGATTTTCAGGTCAGAAAATAAATGCTTTAACAATGTTACTAGTCCGACCAAAAATTTAGATTTAGAAAAAGAATTTGTACTAGAAGCATCAGCACCGATAGTTCCACAAAACGACGGTACACGAACCCTAAATATGGCGGCATTACCGTATGTTGTAGTGCTGTTGCAACAAGGAGAAAATGAGGACTCTGATTCTAAGAATACTAATGAAACAAATACGAAACCAACTTCTGATCCACCAAAATCACCATCGCCTATGCGCAAGCTACAAAGAAGTTCAACTGCAAAGAAAGCTCCTGAAAAACGTGTTAATTTCTCAGACAGAAGTGCCTCTCAAGACACTGATGCGTCTCATTCAACCTCAACTAGCAGTGACTTGAGGCTTCCACCAATACTCCTACCCATTATATCATCTTTAGAAAACGTAAGGCTTGCCGATGGGACAGAACCAGTTCTGAAAAGATGGGAAAGTATATCTAGTGTAGATCCCGTCATCGATTCTTCGTTTAGTTCACTACCTACATCATCTACAGATAGTGACGACGATAGTAATAAAAGACAAATCAAAAGAATTCCTACAGCGGTTCGACGGAGAGCAAATTTTGGTACTATGCGATCTAAATCTGTGTGTGACCCTGAAAGCCGGAGAATCAAAGCCAAAAATATGGACATGTGTGAAAATGCTAGTAACATTTCGTGCAGTACAAATGTCGGTTCAGTTCAATCTTCGACGTCAGGAAGTGATCAGAATAGTAGGTTTCTAAGGCGAGAGGGATCTGTAAATAGTAATAGAACAGTCAGAAGTGCAACGATAGCGAGGAGAAGTGAAAGAGCGTCATCTGCTTCGGGAAATCGGGCATCAACTGCTCGGGCAAAATCGGGAAAGAGTTTGGCCAAATCGTCGGAACCAGTGCCGAAGCAGATGCCAGCATCTAAAGATAGGGAACAAGGTCAGTACGTAGAGTAGCAAATCAGTAAGTACCTACAGTAAAATGTAGAAAATTAGAAAACTTAAAGAAATGACGAGGCTATTCTACATTTTTGGTATTGAATCGATGTCGCTTTTAAAATAACCCTCCTTTCGGCGGTCAGATAACATAGTGATATAAGATATATTACAATAAAATTTGCAATCAAAGGTGTGGAAAACTAGATTTTCCTGTTGCTGAATTGAATTTAAATAAGTATTTAAGAAAACCTACGTTTGAATTCAATTCATTATATTGTAATTTAAACTTTCAGGAGTGGATTACTTAGTGGAAGTGGGTGACGGAGTGGTGAGCGCCTGGGGTACTGGTGCAGTGCGTCGACTGGCGAGGGATTGGGACTGGGAGCGAGCGAGGACAGTGACTCGTGCCGCCTTCCATTACGTTCACTTCAACGCTGTAGCACAGTCTCTCCCGGAATTAAAAACGAAGTAAGACCCTTTTATTAAATTTTGTATACTGCCAACGTTTTTGTAGTGCTATGCTTATTGAAGCGCTACGCGTTTTCCCGCTTTGTAATGGAAAGCGACTACGAACAGAGAACCTGCGAGCACCGGCACTCAATGTGTTAAACTGCGACGGTGAAAACAAGCATACGATTTGACTGTAGTATGGAGTGATATATACTAGATGTATTTAGAGTATTTATGCCCTGAAATAAGTTGAAAGTGTTTATATTTTAGAGACTACCCTTTTCCAAGCAAACTTACTACACAGTCATTATCATTAACGGTTTCCAACGGTATCACATAATTGTAGAAATACTCTCACCCATTTTAATTTCAGGTTCCCAAACGTAACATACGTTTCAGTCCGAGCGACAGGCCTGCAGTGGCTCGGCCAACTACATGCCTTAGCCGAGCTTCGGGGACTCACCGGGCTGACGGTGTTGCCAGAAGGCAACCCTATACACGCAAAAATATGGCGAGAGTACGCCATTTACAGGCTTGGCCATTGGGGATTGAAGGAAATCAACGATGAACCGGTAATTTTCATATTGTCATTAATTTGGTCTTCTAGTGCAGTACTGGATGTGTGTCATAGTCTTCAATATGGTTTTTAACTTTTTATGTTTAATATACAAATTATACGCTAATCTCAGGCTAACTCGATTCTCCTCGCAATCATTCGCATAGCTCTAGATAGCCAAGCCGTCCTAAGTTCCTTAAGTCTGACTTTTTCGATTTGTGATTTTATTTTATTTATTATTTCAAATTACAATTTGCACCTTATAGCTATTACCAAAGTGGCACAAATTGGATTTTAACACATTAATTATGATGTACTCGTAGTACTTCCAGGCTCTTCCTATAGGCTTTATGGCTCTTTCTAATACACTCTTGCACTCCATTTGAGATAAATGTAACTGAAATTTAAGCATACCCCTATTAACTTGTAATAGGGGTATTCCTTTTCATTCTCTTGTGTTTTAAGCATTCCCTCGAAAGTAACAAAAGTGAAAAAATATGCAGGGGTGTATATACCCTAGGCACAGATCATATAGGGCTAAGGGGGCCATTGCCATGTCCGGGGCGGCAGGCTGCTAAGGGCGGCAAAATACGGTTTTTTCCTTATATGAGATACATTATCACCACTTAATGGGGCGGCGAATCTAACTGGCCCGGGGCGCCAGATCTTTAAAATGCGCCCCTGGAAATGTGTTGTAAGATCTATACCATTTTATAATACATTAAAGTACAAGCAGGTGACAGAAGAAGAAATTAAGAAAGCCAACATAACATACAACGGTCTCAGTGACATAGTGTTGCGAGCACTACCTGATGCCCCTCTTCAGCCACTGTTAGCGCGTTTGGGAAGAAGTGGAAACAGCACAGTCAGTGCCAAGGCGTGGTTGAGGGCCGCGGACCCGGCCTTGCGAGATGTCATTGCTAAAGAGGCGCTGCAGTTTAAGAAAGGACATGTTTCACAGGTAATCGTGCACTCGGTCGTGAAGTCGGTTAAAACTGTAGTCTAATTTACAATAACCGCGATTCATCAAGATTTATCGATTGGCATTTCGTACATGAGTGTCAACTCAAACCACTAGCATTAGCACCTATTCATTAGACAGTTAAAATCATAATCCTTCCTTTTCGTTTACCCGTAATCGGTATAACATTTGAGCAAAACAGTAGGTCTTATCTTAAAGATCAGCCGCATTCGAGGGAAGCCAGTGCTGTCAAACTGGTTTAACTTGGCAGATATTCTGAATCATCAATTTATTAAAATGCAGCAATACATTAACTTCAAGATAGATTATTCCCGACGACCGTTGAGTTCTTACGCATGCAGTGTACTACGTAGGCGAACACGAACAACACGCGAACGCGAAGCGAAGCGATGAGGCGCGGGGTGAATCAATCCTTTGATACCTATATAAGTCTTCCTATGTGGGCGATCTCGTTGCGAACGCGAACGCTGTGTCATAGGGCAAGAACTCTCGTATTTATATCTGTACGTCGCTTCAGACAGTCCGAAAGGAAGAGTTTCACTCTTTCTGCTGTACTGACCTGCCTTCTCAGCCTTCTCTATGTGGAATAAGTATGAGAACGCAGGAGTTAAAAGCGGCGAAAGTGCTTGTAGACGGTTTCCCTTTTAGATGGTTTGACGACCTTAATTTTTTTCTTTAAAGGAGGACATGAGTTGGCGCGTCCGCGGGCGGGGCCAGCTATCGCACGCCATAGACCTGGCTTGTGGCGCGGCGCAGCGCTTGCGCGCTTTAGAGCTACAATGGCCGGTCATCCTCGTCGATATGATCGAGGAGGCACTCACAGATTTCTCTAATATGGAAGCGCATGTTAAGGAACAGATGCGTATGATTATGGAAACATTGTGAGAAACTTAAAGGCATTTTGAAGCCATTATATTAGTTACTAAAGTAATCTGGCGGCATTATTTCCTTTATAGCTTGATAGTGCGTTTAAAATAATGCTTTGGGTCAGGTGGATTCAAATCAATGGTCATCCCAAATCATTTAAAATCATTGGCAAAAGTGGCAAAAATCTTTTTCGCCTTCTTGTTTTATATGCTGCGTACTACCACGTACTACCCAGGTCACGTACTCTTAGCTAGTTACGTGAACTTTTTTCGGTCACTTACTTATTTAATAATTTTCAGTGAGTTTTCTCAGGTAATAAAGCCTACATAGAGTCAGTTCAAGTCTCAATTAAACAAAATATCAAACATTTCTGGAAATATGTTAATGACAAAAAATCTACTAACTGTTTTCCTGTCACTATGAAATTTAATAACCTAGTTTCATCAAACGCGAAGGAAGTCGCGGAAATGTTTTCTAATTACTTTGGTTCTGTCTTCGAGAAACCTTCGAGTTGCGGTACCAGCGACTTCCCAGCGTTACCATCTAATAATATCAGCCTAAGTGACACTTATATTAGCATTGACCAAATCAAAGCAAAAATCCAAGGACTTGACTGTAACAAGGGCGCCGGCCCGGACGGTATTCCCCCGTCTTTTATAAAAAAATGCTGCGAGGAGCTTTGTCAACCTCTCTACATAATTTTTAATCGATCCATCAAGAGCGGTACTTTCCCTTCCCCGTGGAAAATTGCTCATATTATTCCAATCCATAAATCGGGCGATAGCAGTCACTGTAACAATTACAGGCCTATTAGTATACTTTCAGCATTTTCTAAATTATTTGAATCAGTTATGTATTGCTCCTTTTACTCTCATTTTAAAACTACAATCTCTCCTAATCAGCACGGCTTTGTTTCTAGCAGATCGACTGTTAGCAATCTACTAATATACAAAAATTATATCTGCGGGGCATTCGCTAAAAAAACTCAAGTAGATTCAATATATACAGATTTTTCCAAGGCCTTTGATAAAGTCGATCACACTATCTTAATAAATAAATTGGAAGGCTATGGAATACACGGTAACTTGCTAAGGTGGATTAAATCTTACCTAGAAAACAGAAGTCAGCTTGTAAGTGTCAAAGGTCATCTGTCTGCGCCAATGAAAGCTACCTCGGGCGTTCCTCAAGGATCGCACCTGGGTCCTCTTCTCTTTGTTGTTTTTATTAATGACCTAGTCGAGCGTCTGTCGTGTCCATGCTTACTGTACGCAGATGACCTCAAGATCTACTCAACAATAACTAACGTCCAAAACTGTGAAATCCTTCAGAGTAATTTGAATGCAATTGCAGAATGGTGCATCTCCAATCGTATGTTCCTAAATACGGATAAATGTTACGTAATTTCTTTCTCAACGTCAAAACAAAAGTTAATTTTTAATTATTCTCTAAATAATTTCACGCTTAATCGTACATCCGTAATTAGGGACCTTGGTATCTGCTTTGACGAAAAATTAACATTCCAATCTCACTATGAGTACTTGATTTCAAAAGGTTTCAAGATTAATGGTTTTATATCTCGCTTTACCAAGGATTTAAAAAACTCATACGTTTTAAAATACTTATACTGTTCCTTGGTTAGGAGCACTTTAGAGTATGGATCTGTAATATGGGCACCTTATTACAACACTCACGTCGACAGGTTAGAAAAAGTGCAAAAGCAGTTTCTTAATATCCTCAGCTTCAGGCTCCAGCTTGGTCGCAGCCTCAGATCATATGCCAGCAGGCTCAAGTACTTCAATATTCCATCCCTTGCAAATCGCAGGAAGTGCAGCGAACTGTTAATACTTTACAAAATTGTACACTCCAAAATTGACTGTCCCACCCTTCTTTCTCTTCTAAATTTTGTCACTCGATACAAATCTCGCAACCCCTCACTCAAAATATTTCATCTACAGATCTACAAAAACAACACATCATTTTATAATCCCATAACAAGAATGTGTCGCTTATATAACGAAACCGTTACCGAGAATCCGTCCTTAGATATATTTGAATGCAGCTTACCCACATTCAAAAATAAAATCCGCAAAATTTTGTGTCCATAGGCTGCGTTCATAATTGTAATTTCCGTAAACGCTTTTTGATTAATTAATTAGTTGAAAATATTTAGTATAATTTAGTTTTAGTTTTAGACTTAGGTAGATTAATTACTAGCGCACGCAACTCTGTAAACTGGATCTTGCTACTGTTTATTTTACTTTTCTGTCCATAATCTTGTGTAGAAATGGCATCTCACCTCCCTAGCAATAAATTGTAACTAAATCTTCTAATCCTTCTGTGCACACATGCTTAGAGTTATAGTCTAGATCTGAACTGTATGCTAATATTGTATTAATTTCTGAAATTGTCTGTAACTTGTTTTGTGAGCCAAATAAATAAAATAAAATAAAAAATAAAAAATAAGGGCCACGGCTGGTTACTACATCGACCAAAAGAATTTGCAATTTTATTATGTAGCGGGTTAGTTGTTTATCTATTTTTTCTCGTTTATCTGGTCACTTCATGACATGCCACGTAACTTACTTAGCTTTACGTCGTGTACCCAACCATCGCGTAGCAACAAAATTACAGAAAAATTAAAACGTAAGCGTTACGAATGATAATGTGGTTAGTAACCACTGGTTACGCTTAACATCTTCATTTCCCGCCTAATTACCCATTAGTTGACTAGGGTCCGATTATAGGTCCTTGTATTACCTACTCAGTGTTCATTGGCAACCAGTAATTTAGAGTTATAAGATTGTTTGTATTATAGAATATATAATTAAGTACTAGTGGTAGAATGTACTTAGATAGATACATTTTTAGAACTGACCTTGTCGATTTTCAACCTTGCTCAATATACAACGCATTAAATTTCACTAGTATGAACGCTTTTGTAATCGATTCCTTTTCTGTAACAAATAAGTACCTACACAACCATTTTTTGTATCAAGTTCACTACACAAATAGTGTTCATCACACGAATTTATAAAAAAAATAAAGTAAAAATGTGCCTCTGCTGTTTTGTATAAAGTTGAATGACTAGAACTTAAAATGTAAATGAATCTTTAAATATACATATACCTATTAGTCTTTTTAACCTTGTTTTTTATTGCACTATCGGTAAACTGTAAAGTATTGTTGTGTCCGGGCTGCCTACACCAACATACTTTTATATACCTAAAATATGTGGTTGTTTACTAAATTAATTAAATAAAAAATATAGTGCAGTCAAGTTTGTGGTGCCAATTACAGAGTATTTTACCCTAGTAAGGGATTACTGTAACAGACGGGCGTACCGGACCGCAACCTTGGTCCGGTCTGGGGCCTGTTGGATCGTGTGTAAGGCCGTCCGGCGTGCGTCCGTTAAGAACGCAGTTATAAGTGAGAACGAGACAGAGATATGCTGTTCGAGGTCTTTCATACGTAAGTAAATCGAAGTTAAAAATGATTTTGTATCAATATACTATGTGTGTTGTATTTTGTGTAATGATAACTGGATACAGGCTATATCAGTTGTCACAACTGCCTGCCTGCTTACTGAATAATAATTAACAATAATAATAATAATATCGCTTTACATCTCATTATTTCGTCACATATAATCCGTAGTTTAAAACTATTACTCAAACATCACAGTTATCTGTTGTCACAGAGTTGTCAAAAACGTCAAACGTCAAGCCAAATGTCAATGTCGTAAACACGTGTGGTGCTGTGTGTGCTGGTGTGCAGTTTCATTTTATTGAAATTTCTTTAAAAAAAAACATAAAATGAAGCCCAAGTCAAAGAAAAATGTGAAACCGTTGTTATCGGATAAAATTGCCGATGCATTGACGATAAAACCGCGTGCGGACATAGAAGACGACCAAGTTTTTGGAACAAAACCTCATACCGTTTCGCGAGCAGACTTGAGCTCATCTGAAAGCGACGAAGACGCCGCTATTAGTGACTTTCGGAAAAGGAATGTTAATTTACTAAGTGAGATAAGTAAAAAGTACGAAGGGCAAGTGGTAACCAGAAAAGATCTTGATAAAAATACCTCCGAAAGCGAGCTCGAGAGTGACTCTGACGGTGGCGACGATGGCGGATTTCAGTCAAAACTGGCGTCACTCACGAGTAAATTTACTCAAGAAAATTCCGATAATTCAGATGACGAACAGCGAGATACCCAAAATAGTAAAAAAACATCAGATTCAGATGTAAGCTCAGGCGGTGAGAGTGACGACTATAGTATTACCCAGCGTCAGAAAGGCACAGACAGTGACCAGTCCGAAGAAGATGATGATGATGAAGATGGAGAAGGTTACGACATCAGTCAAATGGAGGAGCCAGTAAAAGAGGAGTTTGAGCATATGAAAAAACAGAATGTTTCCGAGGAGGCAAAAAAAGGCACTTGTGTGAGAAACCAGCTATTAGTTTGGGAAGGCTTGCTAGAAATGAGGATACACCTGCAACGGTGCATGAGCACAGCCAACCAGATGCCATTCCCAGAAGTTCATAAAGATTTGAGGCAAAATAATGAGTTTGCTGAGGCCTGCAGTACTGCAGTTAGCAATACTGCTAGTGTCTTAGATAAGTAAGTATTTAAATAAATATGTTGTGTCCAAGACTATACCTTCAGACTCAGAAGCAGGTGTTTTGTTTTGAATCTAGAACTCTTAGTTAAGGTTACGTTCAGTTGTCAACTGCAGCTGCATTACTGTTGCGGCATTGTTGTTGCTGCCACTGTATCTGTCAATTTGGTTGATAAAATTTCGCTGCCGCATTTCTGTGACCTTTAAAGTTCAAAGAAGATTGTGGTGGTATATGTAGATTTGAGATCTATCTTAGACATTGAAACTACCTTACAGGGCAAATTTATTTATTACCTATATAGTTTTCTTCAAATATTCTTAAGAGTAAGAGTGCTATCAATTTCAATGCTATTATATTTCATTCAAAATACTTATTAAATCCTCTTTCTTTTCAGGTTCTTATCCCTACAAAACATGCTACTAAAGGGCTTTCCTGAAACTAAAGCTCTGTCCACGAAGAAACAGGCCATAGATATGGTTGAAAAGAAAGAAAGTGATGAGGAAATACCCAGCGACACTGACAATGAAGAAATACCATCAGACACTGAAGAAGAAGACAACACACCAGTTGAAGATAAATCTCCAAAGAAAACAAGCAAAGAACAGCCACAGAAAAAACGTAAACTAACTGACTATGAAAGCGAACTGGCCACAGTTCACAAAGTGTTCAAACCATTCAGAGATGCCACTATCCAAAAATGGAATGAAAAGACTCGTTTGGCTACTGCTACTAACATAAAAAACACACCATCAAACACTATCCTACAGCAAATATCTTATATCCTATCAGATAGAAGTAAATTAGTTAAACGCACACAGTTGAAGCGTTCAGAATATGATATAGTTGGATACAAAAAGCAGCCTAATGTTTTAGAAAATAAGGAAGCTAATGGAGAGAACCCAGTTACGAAGGACAGAAAAGATGATGATGAATACATAACTGAAATATTTGATGATAGTGACTTCTACCATCAGTTACTCCGAGAGCTTATTGAGTGTAAATCAGCGGACATATCGGACCCCGTCCAGTTGAGTCGACAGTGGATAGCTCTACAGCAGATGAGAAGCAAAATGAAACGGAAAGTTGATACAAAGGCTACAAAAGGACGGAAGATCAAGTATGTTGTACATAACCAACTGGTTAACTACATGGCACCGGAGAAATGTACCACATGGACAGATGAGAGCACCAATGAACTGTACAGCTCGCTGTTTGGGAAGATGTTTGAATATAATAATGTAGGATTGAATGCTAACTTAGAGAATGGATTGAAAATAAAAGATTAATTTTACATTTAATTATTCTGTGTTGTTACTAAACTTTCTATGCACAGCAGCACTCTCCCATTATTTGGCTACGGTAAAATGGTCCTAGTTTGCTCACCACAGTGGGTAAGTATGCTCCAATTAAACAAAAGGAATAAATATTATATTCAAACAATATTTTTATATTATTATTTATATACTCAGATAATATATATATATTGAATTGCTACGTTAGTCATCTTTGCGCCCCTAAGTAAACTGTAGCACGGAAAAATATAAGTAAAGAAAGAGTGGTAACTCCATACATCAGTTTTCGCGCCTTATTTCGTAGTCTACATCTAGCGTCAAAAAGTAACAAACTACAAGTAAACAATTATTAAAATCAGTATAATCAAAAGCATAGATATAAATATCTATCTTTGTCAAAAGTAACGCACCGCAATGTCCGCAATTCAATACGCACTGCGTGCAGAACGTGCAGAATAAGCGCAATTTCTATCAAAGACATGCCTACAGCGAGAAACAAGTATCATTCATTTTAGGTAAAACTTCTAGCCGAATATTCGGCTATTCGGCCGATGGCTCCGCCGAATATTCAGTATTCGACCAAGTCACTATTTGTTGCATCTCTAATATTAATGCGGTTTGCCAAAATCTAAATTATATTTTGTTGCTCTCAATCTCAAGTGTTACACATGTATTTTCGAGATGTTACGTGTCTCAAATGTCTCAATGTAAGTACCCTTGATCACTAGCGGAGTGCAATATAGGTACGAATCGGGACCTCTGGCCCGCGTATCGCCCGACCGCGGGGTTATCGCGCGGCTCGCAAACAACATTTCATATTTAAATTATTCACTAGATTTTTGTCATCCTATAACAGACACGGCTAATAAGTCGTAGTTTGTTTATCATGTGGCTTGGCGTGCTTGTTATGTGTCATTGATAATCATTTGCCAGTTCAATGCAGCTATCTAACTACGCCAAGCTAACTGTACGGAATTTGCATTTGTATGGCAATGTCAATTCATGTTAATGTCACTCCCTCACTTTGTTCTATTTCAGTTGGTTCAAAGTTTACCGATCTACTATATACACGGTGGCAAAAAAATAAGTGCATTCCCGTTGCCAGGGAGGTTTTGGATTATACTGAGCAACTTTTACTATGGAACCAACCACGAAATCGTGAAAAAAAAATTACCCTCCCATAAAAAATGGACCAGCCAAAATGTATGAAACAGCCAAATTTTTTTTTGGGATTTCGGGGATGGTCCCATAGCAAAAGTTGCTCAGTATAATCCCAAAACCCCCCTGGCAACGGGAATGCACTTATTTTTTAGCCACCCTGTATATATATTTTCTCGTGCAGCAAGATAGACGCTTTTATTGACGTGACAAAGCTCGTATCACTTTGTAATACCGCTTTATAGACAGTCGGTCCAATTCGAACAATGTTTATAAGATATCACAGCGATACGATACCGATCTGTCAGTGTCAAAAGTGACTTTTCTTCAACCAAAAAAGTCACCTTTGATACTGACGCATCGGTATCGTATCGCTGTGACATCTTATAAGTTTTGTTCATATTGGGCCGATAGACAGACGTGGAAAACCGGAATTAACCGCAATAATCGAAATATTGTTAGAGTACCTATGTGCGGAAAGCGGAAAGAGAAGAATCGTGGAATGTAACGGAACCCATATGCCATTGGAAAGTTCTTCAAATTTGTAGGTAATTGATAAAAGTAATACCATGTAATACTGTCAAATATTGAACACGTGACTACATCATTGTGTTAGTTGTATAGGGAGCGTGCATGAGGAAGCGCTGGTGGCCTAGCGGTAATTAAGAGCGTGCGACTTTCAATCAGGAGGTCGCGGGTTCAAACCCCGGCTAGTACGAATACGAAATATCATTTGATATTTACCAGTCGCTTTTCGGTGAAGGAAAACATTGTGAGGAAACCGGACTAATCCTAACATCCCATCCCTTTGGGTTGGAAGGTCAGATGGCAGTCGCTTTCGTAAAAGCTAGTGCCTACGTCAATTCTTAGGATTAGTTGTCAAGCGGACCCCAGGCTTCCATGAGCCGTGGCAAAATGCCGGGATAACGCGAGGAAGATGACTGTCAAATATCGAACACGTGCCTATAATCATTCATCACAAGGGCGCCCTGTTTATTCTCGTGAAATGTAAATATCAAGCTTAAGTTTCTAATTTACTCCACAAGATGGCACAACCTATAACGCGCAAGGTAGCGTGCATGAACTGTAACTTCTTTAACGTGAAGTTTCAATGTCAAGTTTATGTTTCCGATTTAGGCCACAAGATGGCAGAACCTCCAACGCGCACATAGTTTCTAGCGGCACTTATTTTACTTACTCACGTTTTACTAAGTGCTATTAGAAATAATATTATCTTGACCTTCACTCTAACAACGTAACCTAACTAACCTACGAACCTTACTAATCATGATTGCTGATCTCATCTCTTAGACTGGGAAATAATTTATGCTATTATTGCATATGCTATAAGGTGTTATTATTTAAATTTCTTATTTCCAGTATACTTACTTACTTACTCCGTTGTCTCAGCGACCCAAAATGAGACTTGGCCACTTGGGGACTTGGCTTGGCTTGGCTTATTTCCAGTATAATTATAATATGTTCCAAGACACTCAGCATTTCTGCCGGTTTCAACTAAAAGGTGCCACATTGTCGGTTGTCGACAAGGTTGATTTCAAATTGAAGCTTTATGGAAATAGCGTCTTATTGACAACCGACAATAAGTACCCTTTTGGTTGAAAACGGCACAATTTTGATGTTTAAAAGTTGGATTTCGGTACAGGGAAAAACATCGCGATGAAGCCTGGAGGAAAGGGGAAGACCGGTTTTCCATACAAACGTAGTCCCATTTATAATACAAGGTGTAACAAAAATAGTGGGGATTATATTTATGTGTCTTCTGTTTTCTTGCATATTTTTCTATACCTATATATTTATTTAATATCTAGTTCAGCAGATGTAAACTTATCTCTGTCTTTTGTACGTTTTATTTTTTTGTTGACTATATTATTTTGATACAAAATACCTAAACACACGTATAGGTATCGGCAGGAGAGTTGAGGTGAATAATTAGACACACAGCTACACAGAGTACTAATCGCAAAAACAGTATTGAATGAATGAATGAGTGAAAAAGTGACTTAAGCGCACGAGCGGACAAACGGAACACTTATGGGATCACTCCGGTCTTGCATTACAAATCCGTTAAAGGCGTTTTTTTCAGAGACCGTTTGACGTAGATACCTAAAACTTGAAATAGTTATAGCAATTACCACCACTAATATTGTAAATAAAGTTAAAACCGCTTATTTCTTATTTTAGGGGGTTGAGAAAACTATAGCTAGAATAACAGTGTTATACTCGTATAATATGTGCATAGAGTTACTAAATCGTAGATAGCTAGATAAATTAATTTCAAATTTTTACTATGACTCAGTTCAGTATCTGATTAGTCAAATTACTGTCGAGTTAAGTAAACCTGGATAAGGGTTGTGTGATGGACAGATAGGATTTAGGAACCTAATAAGTACATATCACTGATATTACGAATTAATTGGTCATTTATACCAAAGATAGATATAACTCCGTAATAGATGGATACAGTCTAAGGAAAAACGTGCCTCGAAAATCACGAAAATTTGATTCTCGATCAGATGGCGCCACTAGTTTTAGCCTACACTCGTATAGAGGGCGTTGACTGTTTCGTTTGTTATTTATAATTTTAACGCATACCAGTGAAAGAACATGGGTCAAAATCATATAAAAATAATTAATGCAAATAAAAAAAACATTTATCCATATTTAAATACATTTTATCGTATTTTTATAAATATTTATTTTTAGTTTTAAAATGTGTCGACAGATAGCAGTGAATTTACAGGGGTTACAAAATTTACTATGACAGTACCGCTCTAGTATAAGTTACTCTATGTTTATACAATATGGTACAACACAGTTTCATGGCAATAATGTATGTAATAAACAAATAATGATTACAAATTGATTGCAGTTAAAACTAGTTTTGACTTTTCGGGAAAACGCATTTTCACTAGGTGAAACTAGTTTTCACTGTAGGTATTTTGCCAGAGTTAAAGGATAGGTGCGACGATGAGCAAAGCGAGAAGGAGTATGTTAGGCTAACCGTGACCAATCAGTGCGAATTCGAGCGAATGGCGATAGATTAAATGTCGCAAGTTTTAATACTGAAACGGGATTTAATAGAATGCACTTACTTTTATCATTTTGGCCTGACGTTTTGAACGTCACTTTACGTCCGCGGCTACAGGCAAACTCAAATCAATATACCTAAATGTATCAAGCCTTACCTCCTAGATAAAATGTATTTTTTCTTATTGCTACTTTCTTTAAAAGTTTCGGTAAAGGGGTATTTGTATTAAGAAACGAACTTAAGAGACAAAAATTGACTTTTTATTTTGAGTCGTCCAGCAAGTGTCCAGTCTATAAGTTTCACATAACTACAACAATCATAGGTTAATAACATGAGGTTTTATACCTACTTACTGTTTTTGACGTATTTAGTTCACGTACGAAGTTGTTATTTTTATTGTCAACTTTGACGTTTATTGCACACTACAAAATAAAGGTTACAGAGAATACATTGGAATTTAACGGTGTAGGTAACAACAGGCGGTCTTATCGCTAAACAGCGATCTCTTCCAGACAACCTTCAGATAGCGAAACGGCGAACATAGTTATTCGTAAGTATACGGGTGGTGCAAAATAAATGAAATTAGCAAAATTTGTGAAAACAATTTAGACATATAGTAAAATACATAAACTACAACTATCCAATAAATCATACACTACATAAATTAATACATCCATTTTATATTTTTTTATATAATTTTGGTGCTTGATAAATAAAGATGTAAAGAGAGAGTTTATGCTACATGCTACTGGACGTGAGATATAAGAGGAACAGTCTGTATCTACGACACGGATATCAAATAACGCCTCCCTCTGTGCCTGTGCTTATGTTAGATACTCGTATTTTAAAAAGTTGAATACGCTTCAAACCCAATGTTATGATAACGTAGCACAGCGTGGCTCGCCAACACATGGCTATAAGGCTGTATTCTTTCTCAAGAGTAGCGGTATCTGATAACGTCGCGCCGGCGTAGTTATGACCTTTGTGAGTAACTTATGCATGTTTAAATTAATTTTGAACCAAGCAGAAATGTCTGCGGATGCTATTAAGCTGACAATAAACCAGAAGTGAAAAAATACTGTTTTGAGTGAGACTTGAGCTAACGACACTGGATTAATCACACTGAAAAATTCGACACTGGAATATTTAATACATGTATGAAAAGCCTCGATCCGAACTATTTAGGACGACCGAGACTAGTTTGGGTAGTCAAAAATTCGTATAAGTTAAATGTGAGTATTATGGCGCAAGATCAAGCAAGAACACCTTTTGACATAAAAACAGGGTAAGACAAAGATAGTATGATTCTCTCTGTCTATGTTTGAAGTGGCGCCCTAAATAATTTTCTACAATTTCTTGTCGACTATAATAATCAAAGATAGATATAACATCCTCTTTGATAATAATATAGCTTCACCCGCTACCCGCGGCCGCCGTGGCCTCGCCCTCCTTCAGATAACATCTGGGCGCCGCCCGCCCGCAGTAGTTAGAGCGCGCGCGTCTCAACCCAACGTCCCACGACTGGGCAGTGAGTGACCAAGTGTAGTGTTATTGTGAGTGACTAACGGATGACTATACTTTTTGGTGAGTTTTTAAAATGTTACTTGTGTAGGTGCACTTAGTTTAAAGAGTGTTGAAGAAGTATTAAATATATTAAGAACGGGTCACTCACGTATTTTAAGTAGAAAACCCTCGACATGTTTCACTCCGTACCGAGGAGTGTCATCAGGAGCTTACGTTGCGTTGCTTGTGTTGAAGAAGTTTCATGATTTAACTTTTTTGGGCGTAAACTTTGGAAACTTTGAGTGGAATATTAATTCTCGTCTTTGTAACTTGGATTCTTAGTGGTTCTTGTGCACAATTTTTAACATGAATGAATTTTTTATTTGTCTGAAAACAAGTACAATAATTACGTATTCAATGCGCGGTAAAATAATATTTTCTTATCTAAGTAGATATCAATACAGTAAGTAAGTAATAGGCAACAAGTTATTGAGTTATGTACATTATTACTTAAGCATTACATACCGTACTTACTTACTCTGTGTAAAATTAAGAAAACCATATTTTTCCCGAATTTGCGTATGGTATCATTTTTACCGGTCGTAAAACGCTACTATTACTAATGGATAATTATAGGCTTATAAACTGAAATAGATTTCATACACAAAGAAAAAGTGACCAAGTCCACCGGTGGCCGAGGCGGGAATAAAACCCGCAACTTCAGCTTACGCGTCTAACGTCCTGACCACCTGACCACCCGGCCACGGCGGCACCTGTCCCAAATTCTCTGGTGTATGCTATCTTTGAAAGGCTAGACGCCTTTGCTCAACTCTAAGGGCAAGCAGTGTGTGCTTGCACCTCCTAAATCCTTTACTGGATTACGGTATAGCGAGAGAGATGGTGTTGCCAACTAGGGAACAAATCAAATTATTTTATGAAATATTTTTGTCTTCGGTTACCGCGATATTTACTCATGAAATAAAACTATGAAAACGGATTATATCGCGTAATTTAATATACGCGATATAATCCGTTTTCAGTTTTATATCAAAAATATTTTTTGATAAAACTACAGAAATGGGTGCCTTTCAACCCTTTGTTAACAATCTACTATTTATGCAATTATGCATGCCACTCTCGTGCCAATACATGTAAGCACAGCCAAGGGCATAAATATATATATAATCCCAAAGATTCAAAAATATGTCTACGCTCTTACGGAGTTACGGCCCGTCCACGACATCGCGCGGCGGCGGCAGCGGCGAGCGGCGGCCATAGGTTGGAGCGAGACACAGCGATCGGACCTTTCGTTCCCACCTATAGCCGCCGCGCGATGTCGTGGCCGGGCCGTTCAATGTTAAAAACCCGTCCAAGAGCCTTGTCAGGCCTTGCTCAGTGTAGGGCTTGAACTGGGGCTAGTAGTACCTATTTTACATAGTTCACTAGATAAGATTTGCAATAGACAAATATGAAACAAAGAGCTATCACATGTACCTACTTTTTAAAACTATATTTCCATAGACAATGTTTAGCGGAAAAACTTACATAACTTTCTTCTTAATTCTACTTAATAAAAAATAGATTTAAACTTTGTATTATGAAATGAAAATGGTATATAAAATATTCGTAAATCGTCTTTAGCCCACGCCGACATTTTTAAAGTTCGAGAGAACTGTCCTCGAGTCTCTGTTAGGATGCTGTTAGGTAATAGACGATGGATTGGCGTTCAACTAGTTTTACTTGGTTTTACTTACATTTTGCTGGCCCTCCGAGAGCTTACTAAATGTTTGAGCGTGGACCTCTTAATACAGCATTATTATGTAAATATTTTGCAAATTATTTTGAGTATTGTATATTCCGAATTTGATCATGATAGGTATATTATGAAGCAGTTCAGCATAATATTCATTACTTGTAGGAATATTTATTGGTTTGTCAACAATGCTGACCAAATGAGTTTTCAATTTACACCAAAATTTGTACATTCGACAAATAAATATTAAGCGAGTAAGCAAATACAATACCAATAAACAAAAACCAAGTCAATTTAGCGAAGTAGGTAGCTACGGGCTGGATTGTGAAGCATAATAGTCATAGTACTAGTAGGTATGGTTAGGCGGGGCGACATATTCGTTCACTCGAAAAAGCCCTTTAATAAAGAATTAAAAAAAAGGTATATAGTTAGGCCTTAGGTCAATTATTTAGTTATACTGAGCAGCGCATTTTCTGCAAGTCGACATCCATTGTTACTTTTGCGTGAAAAACGGGGTAGTGCTACTCTAACCATCCTATTTGCTTCACGAAATCTAGCAAGGTTTTCAGGTTGTTAACTGCCACCTTTAGTGTATCGGAGAGGGTATCCAGACACCTGTGTTACAGACAGTCCCCTATGCTGAGGATGCATGGATATAGAGAACCGCTTCACACCGCGCACATTCGCTCGCTTGCACCCGTTAGTCGAATTTAAACTGTTGTGAGACATACTAACATTAAATCATTTTACGGTTTAGACTCACTTGTTTTAGTCACTCGCGCGACATGTTTCGCACGCAATACAACATACGCAATACACGGTCGTCGTGAACGCTGCTCGCACTATTAGTGCTTGAGAAAGGAGACCTAGGCTCTCCGAAACATGTCGCGCGAGTGACTAAAACAAGTGAGTTTAAATTCGATTAAAACAAGTGAGTCTAAACCGTAAAATGATTTAATGCACCCGTTAGCTTGGCGTGAAAGTGACGTTTTTGTTTATGATGTAAAGCGTTCAAAAGGTTAATAGTATCTAGTTATTATAGGATAATCTTAACACCTCTGTAAACGATTTTGTGTACCTCCAATAAATTATTAAAGTTTTTGATATACGAATAAATGTTTGAAGATAAAGGTTTTACCTGTAGGTACACCTAATTGTTTGCATCGTTTGGGGGCTTTGATACCTTTGTAATTATATCTTAGGACGGCTAAAACTTTATAAAGACTGAAGCTAGAGTAACTAACAGTATGATCGCGTTTCAATCTAAGTAGACTTGGGATCACGAGCTGGATAAAAGCAGTACATATAATTATCTGAACTTTCCTTTGTTTATTTATCTATTGTATAAGTTACAGTTCTCTACTTAGATTAAATAATTTTACGGTTTAGACTCACTGGTTTTAGTCACTCGCGCGACATGTTTCGGAGAGCCTAGGGCAGGCCTATGGAACTCCGCGCGAGCTCGGAATTATACCTACGAATCGCCTCCCGTTCACGGTAGATGGTAGATAAGCTAGCCAGTTGGTTGCCACACGTGCTCACGGACGCACGTCACCGCGCGCCGCACTGGCAATTTTTACGATAGTTACAAGCTACGTGGGTACTTACTATTGAATTTATTTAACTAAACATGTAGTGTTTATTATTGTTACGACAAATTTATAGTTAGATATCTACCTTTATTCGTGGTATTACAAGCTACAAGCTTTTGATAAACGGGCCCTAGGTCTCCTTTCTCAAGCACTAATAGTGCAAGCAGCGTTCACGACGACCGTGTATTGCGTATGTTGTATTGCGCGCGAAACATGTCGCGCGAGTGACTAAAACAACGTTCAACGATAGCGCAAGACCTCCCCCAACCGGCTTTCTCGGCGCGCGCGCAGCGAGCGACGCGGCGCGCGGCAGCGGCAGTACGCAAAACACGGTCGTCGTGAACGCTGCTCGCACTATTAGTGCTTGAGAAAGGAGACCTAGGCTCTCCGAAACATGTCGCGCGAGTGACTAAAACAAGTGAGTCTAAACCGTAAAATGATTTAATGTTAGTATGTCTCACAACAGTTTAAATTCGATCTCTACTTAGATATTTAACTGATCGGATTTGAGGTACCTATTCGATGGCATTTCCCGCTAAACTTTATATTTAAGACGATAGTGGACGACCGCTTCTCAATATAACCATAGTCCCCATTTTCCTCCCTGGATATTGACTTTATGCACAATAAATTCTGAAATTGTACAGGAATTTTAATAATTATTTAGGTAAATAAAGCAACGCATGTGAATCATAACATTTATTTCAACTTACGTTAGTACAATTTCGAAAAAACTTTTTAACAAAAAAATTCAACCGCCGAAAAAACTGAAGAGTAAAAAATTATAAACCTTTTTTATTTAACCTTAATAACGAAGTTCTTAAACTAATGTAAGTATACCTAAGTAATTTTAAGTAGGCGCCAATTTTGTTAAAAAGTTTTTATTTTATTATTATTTTGTGGATATAATCTACTCACCCCTATTAAATCCCCTCTTTTCTCACCTTTAGGGTAGGTTTTTTTTTATCTTTGATAGTTTGATACCCTATCTAATAACAAAAAAAAACAAAATCGGACTACTTACTCTGTAAAAAGTTATCCGTGGTCATACATTACAAATAAGGCACCTTTGAAAACTTCCCTCGTACGGGCTTCCTAAGGGGTTGTGTACATGGGTTTCTGGCTTCCTACACTCTCACTATCATATGCATATGTCCGAGCATATGTCACTGACGGCATATGCTCGGACTATAAGCCCATAAACGCGGGGGTAACCCAAGGATCTGTACTATCGCCTACCCTGTTCCTTCTGCATATCAATGATATGATTGATATGTTATTAACTAACAATATTAATTGCTATGCAGAAGACAGCACTGGCGATAGCTGCTGTACAGGTCTTGCAAACGCCCCTCCCCCCCCCGGAGTGTAGCCTCGGAGTGTATCTTGAACAGGTATCCGAATTGATTGAATTCGCCGACCTTCGATTGAGACGTAACCTCGTCCAGTTCAACCGCAGTAAGCAAGTTTTTATTTGCGAATTTGTCACGGCGCCAAAGTTTCAGGGCATTCTCCTTATCACCGCTAAAAGTAACAGGATGCTTGGTGTCGACGTTACGAACGAGTCCGGTTTCGATTATCATCTGGAACATAAAGCCAAACTGGCCTCCAAAAAGCTTGGGGTGCTTAACAGAGCCAAACAGTACTTCACACCGGGTCACCGACTTTTGTTATATAAAGCGCAGGTTCGACCTCATATGGAGTACTGGTCTCCTCTCTGGTCTGGCGCTCCACAATACCAGCTCCTTCCTCTTGATCCAACGGCGGACAGTTCGTATTGTCGGCGATCCCGAAAGCCTTCGGAGAGACGTTGGCTCTCTTTGCATGTTCTACCGCTTGTAGAATGGGGAATGCTCCGAAGAACTTTTTGATTTGGTTCCATCGTCTCGTTTCCAACCGAAATAATTGCGTAATGCGTTTCCCCTCTTCGAATAGTGTCCTATCCATCTCCATTTCCATCTTCGTGTATGAAACTCGTGAAAACAAAAATACTTATTACTTAGTAATATTGCAAAAACATTTTCCTTTTTCCTTCGTTACAAGTGGATTCGACTAAAAAGGGTCTGCTTACTAATAACATTCAGAAGTAAAATATTAAAGCTTTTTATACTATCATAGAAATTGAAATAGAAATACATTTATTTGCAGACATTTTACGCCTTAAAAGGTAAACCCGGAAAAGTGTCACTGTGTCCCTAAGGGCCACTTGCACCATCCGGTTTTAACCGGTTAAGCCGTTCCCAGTGTCAAATTGTACTGGTAACCATGGTAACTCCAGGTTTAAAATCAAAGGTTATTATCCAGGTTATAAATTTTTGTATTTTTTTTTTGTTTAACCGGTAAACCCGGGTCAGTGTTATGGTGCAAGTTGCGCTTGCATTTAGGTTACCCGAAAACTGAAAATATAATGCCTATGTCCCTAGAAAGTAACCAATGAAGGCCTCCGGTGACCCGTGAAGCCTTTTATGGTTAACCATTTCCGCATGCCCATGTCCTTCTTTTGTTTTTACTTTTAGTCGTACATCGTTAATGCCAAATGAAAAGAAAAAATGTATCGGAATGACAGATGCTACGGAAAGTTACGTGCTTTTTTCCATAGGTACATTATTTGAGTTTCTATTGGTGTTTTCCATAAATGCTTTTTTTTATACCACGTCGGTGGCAATCAAGCATCCGGCCCGCCTGATGGTATGCAGTTACCGTAGCCTATGGACGCCTGCAACACCAGAGATATTACATACGCGTTGCCGACCCTTTAAAAGAAGAACCCCCATACTGATGTAGCCCCTCGGGAAAACCTCGGCAGGGAGCTCATTCCACAGCCGACGCGTCCGCGGGAGGAAATTCAGTTCTGTAGAACAACATGAGGATTATCTAACTATAGTCATACTTGTTATGAACAAAATGCTGCACTTCATGATAAAAGCAAGCCGCTTTGCACAGTGATAGTAGGGACCAAACTGAGCGATTTGACCCGCAGCAGCGGCAGTTTCACCCCTTAGGAACAGAGATGGCGCCACTTCTTTAAAAAATATTTCAAAAAATTCTACAAGCTAAACCAATGAACCGATTTAAATGTTTAATATCTCAAATGAAAGCGCATTATATACGTTACTTTTAAAAAAATACTCAAAAAATATATACTCAATACTTTTGATAAAAACGGGAATTTTAAGTTTGTTTTTTTACTCGATTGATAGTTTTTACTTGATTTCTCAAAAAAATTGTATGGAATATGAATAGTTTAATGCATGTATATATTACTGAATAAATAACAAGTATTATAAAAAAAACCCGACACCGATATCTCTCATACTTCTCGAAATATGAAAGTTTGAATGTGAGTGTAAATTTCTTCAAGATATATTGCAAATAATTCTACAAGCTAAACTATTCGACCGATTTTAATGTTTAATATCTCAAATAAAAGCGCATTATATATACTACTTATAAAAAAATATTCAAAAAACATATACTGACTACTTTTGGCAAAAAACGGCATCTTAAGTTTTTTTTCTTACTCGATTGATAGTTTTTACTTGATTTCATAAAAAAAAAATATGGAACATGAATAGTTTAATAAATATATATATAGTACTGAGTATATAAAAGTATTACAAAAAAACCCGACACCCATACCTTTCATTCTTCACGAAATATTTAAGTTCAATTATGCACGTTCTTACATATAAATTCTTTAAAAGAAATCTTCAACCGCAGTAAGTGCACTGATTTTAATATGAAATGTGCCATATGAAAAGAAATCACCCAATTTATTTTAATAAATAAAAAATTAATAAATAAAAACTGAAAAAAGTTTTTTCCTGGTGCTGAATTACAAAAAATATAACAAATCTAAAATAAGGAATTATTTTTATTTAAAGTGACTACATTTGTAAACAAAAAACTTAAATGTCCTCTTCGGGTTCACCGGTAGATGTAGAACTGAAAAAAAAGTCGTTTTGAGAAGTACTCGTACCATTTCAATACTACAAAATCACCGATCATACATGAACTGGTTGCTGTAGATTACTGTTGGAAATTTTTTGTGCCTGTAGATTTACTGTTGAATTATTTTTGTGCCTAGTTGATTACCATTAAACCTATAATTTTGTGCCAGACCTATAATCAGTGGTCAGCACGCAAAATAACTCTGGATTGAAAATTACATTAACTTACTTTTGATTTGTACAGCCACCTTTGCATGATTTACACTGGGCTGTGCATGGTAAGCTGTCGCGACGACACTCACAACGCATAGTTTCGCAGCCTGATTTGCATCCACAATGGTCCAAGAGGCTTAATTGCGACCAAATCGCTGTAACTGCCGACCATTCCGGAGTCCAACTCTCTTTTTCCTCAGTCCATCCCCAAGAAGATGGACACGGTATGGAAACTTCTGGTTTCATAGCGTTTCCCCATATATGGCCCGCTTGGTAAGCGGCTCGAAGTGCATGTTTATAGAGAGCAGCTGATGTAGGTGGCAGGCTTGACACAAGCTTGTTTTTTGAAGCAAACAAATATTTGTGAACTTCATTTACGTTTATGTGTTCCGTATGGCCAAACAATAACACAAATCTAGGGTTACTTTATACTAAAATTAAAATATGTAGTTACACAACTGACAAAATCAAAAACTTAAAAGTTGACATACTCCTATTTTCCCGTCTTTTTATAGTGGCCAGAGAAAGGCAGCTTGATCTGAACGAATTCTTCCAGTACGAAAACTAAATTTGTCCACCTTCGTTGTCAGTCAATGGAGGGCGTCGTTCAGGGAACAAATCTGATTTGGCCGAGAAATTAGAAACTGCCAACCCTGCCACCTACATCAGCTGCTCTCTATAAACATGCACTTCGAGCAGCTTACCAAGAGGGCCATATATGGGGAAACGCTCTGAAACTAGAAGTTTGCATACCATGTACATCATTTTGGGGATGGACTGAGGAAAAAGAGAGTTGGACTCCGGAATGGTCGGCATTTACAGCGATTTGGTCTCAATTAAGCCTCTTGGACCATTGTGGCTGCAAATCTGGATGCGAAACTATGCATTGTGGGTGTCGTCGCGTCAGCTGGCCATACACAGCCCAGTGTAAATCATGCAAATGTGGCTGTACAAATCAAAAGTAAGTTAATGTAATTTTCGATCCAGGGTTATTTTGCATGCTGACCACTAATTATAGGTCTGGCACAAAATTATAGGTTTAATGGTTATCAACTAGGCACAAAAATAATTCAACAGTAATCTACAGCAACCAGTTCATGTATGATCAGTGATTTTGTAGTATTGGAATGGTACGAGTACTTAACAAAACGACTTTTCTTTTTCAGTTTTACATCTACCGTGAACCATATAATTTGACATCACCTAATAATAATTAGTTGCCCGTTTATTTTTGTATTTAATACACTGACAATTACCTGATTCAATTCGGCTTATATGTATAAAAACTACTAAATTGACCTACTTTTATATTATACACATAGATTTAAGATTAGATCCTAAGTATGCATGTAATATTGCTATGCCCCCACGGGGTCCATGTGGAACTACCAAGAATTTGTAATACCTATAAAACCATGGTTGCAATAAATAAATATGAAATATGAACCCGAAGAGGACATTTAAGTTTTTTGTTTACAAATGTAGTCACTTTAAATAAAAATAATTCCTAATTTTAGATTTGTTATATTTTTTTGTAATTCACCACCAGGAAAAAACTTTATTCAGTTTTTATTTATAATTTTTTTATTTATTAAAATAAATTGGGTGATTTCTTTTCATATGACACATTTCATATTAAAATCAGTGCACTTACTGCGGTAGAAGATTTCTTTTAAAGGATTTATTTGTAAGAACGTGCATAATTGAACTTAAATATTTCGTGAAGAATGAAAGGTATGGGTGTCGGGTTTTTTTGTAATACTTTTATATACTCAGTACTATATATATATTTATTAAACTATTCATGACAACAAACATTCCATAATATTTTTTTTAAGAAATCAAGTAAAAACTATCAATCGAGTAAGAAAAAAAACTTAAGATGCCGTTTTTTGCCAAAAGGGTTCAGTATATGTTTTATGAGTATTTTTTTATAAGTAATGTATATAAAGAGCTTTTATTTGAGATATTAAACATTGAAATCGGTCAAATAGTTAAGCTTGTAGAATTTTTTGAAATATATTTTGAAGAAATTTACACTCACATTCAAACTTTTATATTTCGTGAAGTATGAGAGGTATCGGTGTCGGGTTTTTTTTATAATACTTGTTATTTATTCAGTAATATATACATGCATTAAGCTATTCATGTTCCATACATTTTTTTTGAGAAACCAAGTAAAAACTATCAATCGAGTAAAAAAAAAACTTAAGATGCCGTTTTTTGTCGAAAGTAATCAGTATATATTTTTGGAGTATTTTTTTAAAAGTAATGTATATAATGAGCTTTCATTTGAGATATTAAACATTTAAATCGGTTCATTGGTTTAGCTTGTAGAATTTTTTGAAATATTTTTTAAAGAAGTGGCGCCATCTCTGTTCCTAAGGGGTGAAACTTGCGCTGCTGCGGGTCAAATCACTCAGTTTGGTCCCTACTACCACTGTGCAAAGCGGCTTGCTTTTATCATGAAGTGCAGCATCCGGGCAAAAAATGGCCATAACAAGTATGACTACTATTACAGTTTCAAATTAAGAAAAAATTTAGCATGGAGATAGTTTGAGGCCCGAGGATGGACGTAGGAGTTTTTATCAATTATCATCTTCCCACGCAGACGTAGTCGTGGGTAGAAGCTAGTCTTATTATAAAAAAGTTTTCCGAGAGTTAAGTGAGTACTTTAAGCTTAGTTATTTATCTATGCCAATACTCAAATCAAAAATAAACCGAGAGGAAGTGGGACGTCGAATTAGGGAGAGGGGTCTGACGCCCGCGCCGGTTTATACCTGGTGCGAAATTATTAGACTCCGCTTGGGTTTCTATTCCTCACCGCTGAACATAGTTGAGAAATGGTGCAAGGTAAATGACCTATCAGTAAACCCAAAAAACACCAACACAATTCTCTTCACACACAAACGAAAATTGGGTAAGTACATGTTAAAAATAGTAATTGACGACGCAAGAAATTAATACAGAATTGTGCTGATTAATTTGTATATTATGTATACCTCGCTTTTTTAGCATTAGAAAAAGGGTAATCAATCTTGATATGTCTATTGAAAAACACTTTTGAAAAATAAGCCACAGCAAATATGTAACAATTAATTAGCATATACATATGATCATTTACATTATTTTGGTTTCTTAGGTAAGTAACTATAATTTTAAAGTATTTTTTAATAAGGATTTGTAGTCATGAAATATTTTCACCGTTAATTTGAAGTCATGATTTTCTTTTTAGTGACTTGTCTGACGATAATGTTTTAAGCTTTAAGTTATTTGAATACCCTTTTTTAGTTTTAGTCGAATTTAAATTGAGATGAAATATAATCTTGTTTGTTTTTCTGTGTACAATAATTATATTATTTATGCTTATCAAAAATATGCCCTTATTTTCTCAAATGGTTTAAAATTCTGACCTTATTATTGAAAACGCCAGACTCAATGTACCATTATTTGTTTACCTTTAAACAACAATAGGTACCTACACTATCACATTATTAATTTTGATTATAAAACGAAGTTTAAATATTGAACTTTAAACATATTGTAAATATAAAAAATGAGGAATGACAAATATTGGAATACTCTTCCCAAGTTATTATACTTACGCTTACAAGCTTGAATCTCAAGAATTTTATTCACTATTCTGTTCAAACGCTGCAACTGACACGTTATAAAAATGCTGGCATTTATGACAAATCGTTTAGAAATATTTCCTTCTCCGCTATCAAAATAAAGTAAGAACCAACAATATTTCTCAGAAGGAAACATAATAATATATGTTCTTATATATGTTATTATATACTTCATAAACCTTTCTACGGGATTACGGTGTGACTACTTTGAAAACACAAATCAAAAATATTTGATTTGTTTCCAAAGTTGCACTTAAGTTTGACAAAAGCTGGTAACACCGGGATGGCTGACCAAGTAGGTATCTATTATATAAGCCATACGGAATACGAGCGAGGCTATTCCAATTCCTGCCCAAGGAGATGAAACAATCGCCCTAGGGACAACCGCAATTTCCTACGCTATAACTAAGGCAAAAACTAATTAGAATATCCAATAGTTGTGCGCAACAGCACATGCAGCAGGGTGGTATTCCATTTTTCCAGTGGAATACCACCTTTAAACCCCAATCTGCTTGCGCCTGCACCTCTTATACAAAGGATTTTCTAAGTTGGCTACTTTTCGATCATACATTAATTTTGCGATTTTTTTGTATGACATGTAAACAACAACAACAACTTTATACGGAGCATTTCATCGTTACAAAGGGACATTCGGACCCATTTTTAGGGTTCCGTACCCAAAGGGTAAAAACGGGACCCTATTACTAAGACTCCGCTGTCTGTCTGTCCGTCTGTCACCAGGATGTATCTCACGAACCGTGATAGCTAGACAGTTGAAATTTTCACAGATGATGTATTTCTGTTGCCGCTATAACAACAAATACTAAAAACAGAATAAAATAAATATTTAAGTTGGGCATACAACAAACGTGATTAGTTCCTTTTTTTGCGTAATGGTACGGAACCCTTGCACTTGGCCGGTTTTTTCGACTTTACGAGCCTTGTTCTTTTTTGGCTCGCCTTTTTATAATGTAATATTGGTATCACCTTAAAGCTGCTTGTTGTCTTAATAAACTGTTTAATTAACTTTTACTTTTTTTTGTTTATACGCAAGTCGATAAATTATTCGGAATTAAAGCAAATATTTCGTAAGCGATTCGCATGCAAAATACGCCATTACTTTGTCCTACACGTATACATTGCATAAATAAAGAATTTTGTTAAAAAATACTACTTAGATGAAAAACTTACCGTTTTCATGGAATGCTCCATACATATAGAAATACATTTATCAATCTGTCTCGATCTTTGCAAATAAGCTAACCATCTATTTTTATATCTAACATGTAGGTACCTAATGTAATCAGAAATATTTAACTCTCGGAACTAAAACGTGTTAAGTCACAATATTAAGTAGGTAATTATTCTTTGCTTGTGATCTTCCTACAAAAATATTTTGCATGTCGCTGTAATCCGCTTATTGAGTACGTAGAAAACAAGCTTAAGAAGTACCTAATCTATGAAAGGTACCTAAAAATGAAATACATATAGAAGATTGGTAAAAGAAAAAAAAGAAAAAATCACTGAAGAGTATGATTTGAATTCGCGACACCATTTTCTATACCTATATATTTTTATTCATTAATTTCTACTTTATATTAACATTTATTTCACAGTGTCCCACCTTTGCTAAGCAGATAAAACTTGCAAAAATATTATGTAGTTAAGTTGGTGGTTCATATTTATAAAAAACCGGCCAAGTGCAAGTCGGACTCGCGCACGATGGGTTTCATACCATTACGCAAAAAAACACTTAAATATTAATTTTATTCTGCTTTTAGTATTTGTTGTTATAGCGGCAACAGAAATACATTTTGTAAAAATTTCAACTGTCTAGTTATCACGGTGCATACAGCCTGATGACAGACAGACGAACAGACGGACAGACAGACAATGGAGTCTGGATACGGAACCCTAAAAAGTGTTAGTACCACCTACTGCTGTAATAAATTAAACTAGAATTTCATCAGCATCACATATTTTGCTCTTAAAGGGTAAACCTACGATGTTTTTATCGTTAAAGGAACCAACAATTTTTCCTTTAAATTCATTAATTAAGTCTTATGATATGAAAAGCGGATTGAATTAGTAGATTGTTAACCAAGGGATAAAAGGCAATCATTTCTGCCGAGGTATTTTACCAATAGTCCGAGGCTGAAATGATACCTTTCACCCGAGTTAAACACTCTATACTTTTTATATCGAATACGAGGAAAGTAAAATGCATGTGTTTTTTTACAACATGACTAAGTATACATTTTTATAGTATTTCTTGAGGGTACATTCAATTAACAATTCAGGCAAAAGTATCGTTATTTATGGAATAGAGAGTCAAATATCAGAATGGAAATTGTCCTTGTAAGTCCCCGTACTTATACTAGTACAAATTAAATTCGAGTTTTGAACTTATATAGAAATAAAAGAAAGTTCCAACTTCCAAATTCAAAAGCGCAAAAATTGCCCTGGGTCTTACGAGGATAAAAACTCCAGTTAAACTCAAATTTCAATTGCCTATCGTAAAAAAAAATAAAAAAATCATACTCCGAACGTAAAATGCTCTAGTCAAGTGCAGGCACGTATCATTTTCTGCACAGCTTTTAGAACAACAATGACCCTCTTTTAGAGCATGTGAAATGAAAATAGTATTTTCTATCGATTGTTGACTAATAAATAATATATATCATAATTATGGAACTAACAATGGTTTATCCATTCTCGTAAAAAGAAACCCTCGTCCGCGGTATTTGGGTAACAGTGGTCAATTACCACCCAAAATTAAGTACTTAGTAATTTGCCCAAAACAAGGCCAGAAACTAATACCATATAAATTTGAATAAACAAACCATTATAAAATTTAAAACCGGCCAAGCGCGAGTTGGGCTCGCGCACGAAGGGTTCCGTACATACATCATCTGTGAAAATTTTGAGGGACAGCCACTTAAGTCATAAGTTTCTCAAAAGTACGTCGTTATCCACGCGACACGATTCATGAGATACAGCCTGGCGACAGACAGACGGACAGACAGACAGACAAAGAGACAGACGACGGACAGATGGACAGTGGAGTCATAGTAATAGGGTACCGTTTTACCCCTTTGGGTACGGAACCCTAAAAATATTACTTGGATCATACACGCGGGTAGCGACAACTTGTTGGTTGAAAGTATAGTTTAATTATGAAATATAAGCCTTAACCTACGGAATATATAAAGTGTGAAGGCATGTGTAGTGTGTAACGTACGTAGTGCACACTACATGCTTAATTTTTGGCTCTTTTTGAAAACCTTGCTTAACCCGCTCGTTAATTGGGGCAAAGAGAATATAACCAAGAGGGGTAGGTACGTTTATGTTGTATTACGAGTATATAGGTAAGGTAAAATCCTAAATTACCCCATGACGTTCCTACCTGAAATACATTTGATTTGCCGGTGTTCCCCACATTGACGTTAGGTATATTCTCTTCTTTATCTGTCTTGTCTTGGATAAAACTACTCGTATTATTACTTTGTTGTACCTATACCTCATCATTCGTTTGCCCTTGTCCTATTCACTTGTACCTACACAGTTAACACAATAAATGTTACTGATTTCTGATTTCTTGGGGTCGACGCAGCATGTTTTTTTCTTCCATACTCATCATTCACTTGCGTTCGTTTCATATCATCTCTCACACAGTCCATCCACCTTTTCCTCGGTTTTCCTTTCCTAGTACCTCCCTCCACATTCATTCGTACCTAATACCTACCTATACCTACTGCACTATATTGCCACCAAATTGCCACCGCTAAAGTATCATAAAGAATGTATAAGATACAGTCGTTTTATTGGAGGGTGTAAATATCACGCTTCACATAACTTTACTAAAATAGCAATATTCTCGCTTTGTGTTGTATAAACCTTATTTACGTAGGAAAGGGCAAATAAGAATACAAGTACATATTACTTTCGGCCAAAATCCTTTCTACGTGTTGAATCCAAATATCGTAGGAATCTGTTTTGGTTGAGTTTCGCGTTAATGTATGTTTATAGTTTAAAGTTATACACGCTCCGTTTGAAAATATACAAATTGTGTTTGTGTTAGATCAGTAACTAGGGGAGGCCAAGGAGAGTTGAAAGAAAATTTACTTTTTCAGTCATAACCTGTTGTATTAGAAGCTAGATTTACGATGGCAAATTTTATAACCATTTACCACCTGAAACAGAAACACCATATTGTACTTGGAACTACATATTTATATAATATACTTACTTACATATACATATACAATATATAAACCCGATTTCATATTAGTATCATCGTGTCGAAAATACGCTGTAGTGTCAACATGTTATATCACATCTGATTTCCATAAATCTAATCAGAAAGCAAACACGTACAATATATAAGTTTGTCTAGAAAATATAATAACCTGTGAACAAGCTTCACAAGTAAAAACTATATAAATTTATATCAAATACATCTGCAAGCAATACCTACTACACATTTTTAGGGTTCCGTAGTCAACTAGGAACCCTTATAGTTTCGCCATGTCCATTGTCCGTCTGTCTGTCCGTCCGCAGCTTTGCTCCGTGATCGCTAGTGCTAGGACGCTGCGATTTGGTATGGATACATAAATCATGCATGGCGAGAGAACGGTAAAATAAAAACTACAAAATTTTTTTTGGGGTACCTCCCATACATTTTTTATTTATTTTTTCTATCGATTGAACCTAATGGTGTGGGGTATCGTTGAATAGGTCTGTCAAAACGAATAACTATCTTCTCCAACAACCATTTTTGATAGTGAATATTTTAGGATTCGCTCCGAAAGAATAAAAAAAAATGTGCCCCCCCCTCCTCTAACAATACATAGTTACTTATGCTTGTAATGTACACAGATATAAATATACCATATATTAAATCTGTGGTAATGTACATGATACTTTTACTAATAGCCCCCGTTTAGCCTATTCTGACAAAATAGTATATAACTACGGAACCCTACACTGAGCGTGGCCGGAAACTGCGAGATCTCGAGCGAATTTGCGAGATTCAATCTCGTCGACAGGAAATCGCGATAATGTAGTATCAGTGCCTATAGGGCTTGTTGATGATAAATAAAAATTAAGCAGTATATGTTTATATAGTAGGTACATTACGATACAAGTGCGGAAAAGAGGAAATTCGAAACGAGTGGCGATAAATTAAAACACGACCTAAGGGAGTGTTTTAAATCGACACGAATGGCGAATTACCTATTCGCACATGTATCGTACAAAGTTTTACAGTACATAAAGGCCTTTTAAATTTTCGACATAGTCACGTAATGTGCCAATTATCGCACTAGTGCCATAAAGTAGCACCATGTGTACTGTAATAGTAGTTTATGTAACTGATACATAATGAGAGGCCTTAAAACACAAGTGTGGTTTTATCAAACGAGCGTTAGTGAGTTTCATAATAGAATCACACGAGTGTTTTAAGGCCTAATTATGTACAGTTGCATACACTACTTTATCTACACACATATCATGAGTACTCTAAGATGGGTTCAGAAGCCGTAGGGAATTGACCTGATTTGCTGTTAGGTAGCACTACCTGTAAAATATTTATTATAGACTATAGGGGGATATTAAAATGATGCAATAAAAAATAAATTTGAACAAATACAGAAACAAACTACTCATATTTGCAACAAAAATGTAAATTACGAACAACTTTTCACAATTCTACTTTCGTAACAGCAAAAAAACAACAAACAAATGACAACAGTAATGGCGGGCCATTGGCGGCAATTCGATAATCCGTCAAGACGATGTTTTTTTTAAATTATAGACAAACGAATGAAGTCCCTATTCTCATGTCACTCGAGATCAAATGTCATGCGGTTTATATTTAAAAAAAAACCGGCCAAGTGCGAGTCGGACTCGCGCACCGAGGGTTCCGTACTTTTTAGTATTTGTTGTTATAGCGGCAACAGAAATACATCATCTGTGAAAATTTCAACTGTCTAGCTATCACGGTTAATGAGATACAGCCTGGTGACAGACAGACAGACGGACAAACGGACAGCGGAGTCTTAGTAATAGGGTCCCGTTTTTACCCTTTGGGTACGGAACCCTAAAAATATACTGAATTGGACATCTTGAGATTCGACAGCTGTTCCAAATTTAAACTCATCCTTTTAAACTCGTTATCCTCTTTTACTCATACGTCAAAGAACTCTGTTGATTAATCGAGTTTATAGGTACCTTTTAAGATACATTTCAATTTCCGCCTACAAAAGAGCTCAGACAATAATTATTATGATCACATCACGATCACATAATAAGCTTTTCGTGTAATATGATATCCTTACCGGTTCTTTGGTACAGTGCCACATAAAATAGCAGAAAATAAATGAAGGCGCCACATTCAACGTAGCTGTCACATTTTTGACGTAAAATAATATGTATAATATTGTTACTTCCATATGTCAAGTTTTTAGTTTTTGTCTTTTCCTATGAAAACTTCGAAAAAAAAAAAAACAAGAGAAATGCCGAAATACTAGGCAGGAATTGTTAATTAATTGTACATAGCGATTTTTCAAAACTGTATCGCAGCAAAGTATTCTGAAGAGCAATGAAAACTTTGCTAATTAAAAGGGGATTTCCATTCCTCAAAGTTTTCCTTCGTTATAAATTCCGATTTGTTCCGTCCGCTTTATTCTAATAAACTCGATTTTCTTGCCCACTGCATCCATTGTGATCATACGCATGAGTAGGTATATTATATTTAGGCCAAGCAATAAGAAGGTATAGAGGGAAATGCTAGGAACACAATATTTGACTTCGTAGCTTTGTTTGGACTGGTTAGGAGATGAACATATCAAAAGTCCCCGACCGTAACCCTAGTGCTAGGCTAGGCCTCTAGTATGCGTGTGCCAAACGGCTTAACTGTACATCGATTTGCCGTTTTTTTTTCGTACACCTTCCACAAATGGTATATACAAGTGTCTAAATGCATGCATAGTTCTTGCAACTTCCACAAATACTTACTTGCGAAGTGCTCGCCATCTTCGCATTCACACAATTTAACTGCTAATCAGGTTCGATAAAAGATTTTTTTTAATACAGTTGCTTAAAAAGTGCTACTTTTCGTGGCTGTTTAGCGTGCGGAAAGTTGGTTTTCGCGAACTAGTGCTTTTTACATTTCCAATTTTTTTAAATTTTTACTTGTTTTAATTCATGACTACTTATTGATGAGTGTTAATATTAGTTTCCTTTAAACGTCGTAATCAACATTAAAACCTACTGTTAATGTAAGAATACGAAAAATATGCATATTTCATATTTTATTACTTACCTCTTCATCATTATAAGTATTATAACACGTTTATTTTTTAATGTTGAAAAATCGTTCTTAATAAGTTGTCTGAATGGAACGGAACGCCTGTCAAAGAAGAGGCGTATTTCCTTACTGCAAGAATGTTTTAAGTTTCCAAAGGCAACATTCGATATTGTTTTTATAAATATATGATACACAAATTATCATAAATAACGATATTTAGGTATAGTACAATGTTTTAATATTTACAATTGTTTCTGTCTTATAGAACATGCATTTGAAAAAAAAACTTTCATTGAAGTGGGTTCAATAATAATAAATAATAACAAAATCTATTCTAGTCGAATAAAAGCTAGAAAAATACTTCTTCATAATGTCAATGTCAATGATGTCACAGAATTAATAATATAAAAGTTTCGAATTATATTCCTTACTTGTTGCTTTTCTTATTTTTTCGCAACTGTATTAAAAAACGTCGCTTGTACACTAGCGGAAATGTCATTCTTCATTCACGTAATGACATACTTTCCGCACTAGCATCGAAATGTACTATTGTGTCAGTACAGTCTTATGATTTTTTTCTAATAGACTACACTGGGAGCCTGGGGTCCGCTTGGCAACTAATCCCAAGAATTGGCGTAGACACTAATTTTTACAAAAGTGACTGCCATCTGACCTTCCAACCCAGAGGGGAAGCTAGGCCTTATTAGGATTAGTCCGCACAATGTATTCCTTCACAGAAAAGCGACTGATAAATTTAATTTCGAACATAAGTTTCGAAAAACTCATTGGTACGTGCGACTTTCAACCTGGAGGTCACGGGTTCAAACCCCGTTGAACGCGTGACCCCCGGATTGAAAGTCGCACTTGAGTCGCACGCTCTTGTGGCGAACCTCTTTGGTCGGCTTACGTCCGCCTGCGAACGCAGGCCGCAAAGCCGATTATGTACCTCTCGGCGATCAAACTGACTGATGTGAAATATTCTTTGATTGTCGTAAGAAAATATAATTAGTTTTTCTTAATGTGATTAATTATTTATTTTTTCCTAAAATAGAAGTCAGGAAGTCGTACCGCTAGGCCACCAGCGCTTGTGTTTAAAGTTGTAAGGTTTTGAAAAGTTTACGACAAGAAACAATGCCAATATAGAAGGCGCTACTTGGCTGATTTACGTGAACCTGGTTCAAATCTCTACTTCCAAAACTTTTGTTTTTTTATTAGCATTCCAATCACTGCTACCACACAAAATTTCACGATTATAGGACTTCCGGAACCAATGTTTTCAGGTTTATAGGTATTTTTAGGTACCCCCATTTTAAGGGGTTGCAGGGCCCTGGGTCCAGGGTCCCCGCCTGCAATACTTACCATCAACATTTATAAATTATAAATATTTAGTATTTAGAATAAGTTTTTATTTATTTAACTATCGATTACATACACATTTCATAGTGCATTTTTTATATTGTTTTAACGGTATTCCATAGCTTGGTTTTAGCATTTGATTAAACAATATTTCTTGTGGGGCTTGATTTCCTCTTTTTAGTGTGCAGTCGGGTTTTTGTTTTTTTATAATAATTATTTTTTTATTTATAACTTTTTAGTTGAAAAAAAAAGAACAAGTTATTACTTTATAATTTTCGCTTCGGACGAGGAAGTATCGAAAAAAATCACTTAGAAAAGTCGACCGTTAACGACGTGTGCCCTCATGTCATGCGTGTGCGTGTGCCCGCGTTCGGGTTGTAGACTCGAGAATATCCCCCTCCGTACCGCACCGCGCGCCACAAGGCAGGCCACGCCCTTCTTTGCCCGCTACCAGACCGCTACGCGAGAGGTGCGCGGGAATTGCAGAACAAGTTATTTGCTCATTGATTGCTGACGCGTGGGTGGCTTGCGTTTACGAAGAATTAATATTAATTATCTTTTATTATTATTATTCTCTTTATTTATTTTGAGTCTTAGGTTAGGGTTTTATAACATGCATATAAAAGTAAAATACAAAAACACTTACAAAACATTACAAAAAATATATAAACACATTATAAAAAAACCTAACCTAGGGTGCCGCCGGCAGCGGGGTAGGGCCCAAGCTGCCGGTGGTCAGGGCCGCAGAGAGAGGAACCGGCGGACTATCCGCGCCGTGTCCAAGATCACCGCCTTCTGCATCTGACCCTTGATCCAACCACCTAGCGAGAGTCTCTCAAGGTGTTGGTCGAGACTCTTCGCTATGAGACCGTTCGCTGAAACGACTATCGGGACAATGATCGTCGAATCAACATCCCACATGGCGGTTATCTCGTGAGCCAAGTCTAGGTACTTACTGGACTTGTCCTTCTCGGCTTTCACGAGATTCTCATCATGGGGGATGGTGATATCGACGAGCACGGCCCGGCGCTGCGATCGATCTATTATCACAATGTCAGGCTTATTGGCTACAATACTCCTGTCAGTGATGATAGATCGATCCCAATAGAGCGTGGCACGACCATTCTCGAGAACTGGCACAGGTAAATACTTGTAGTACGGTACTTAGCGGTCCACAAGGCCGTATAGAAGAGCAAGCTGCTGGTGAATAATCCTGGCTACGAGATTATGTCTGTGCAAGTACTCGCCGTTAGCAAGATGAGAACAACCGGAAATGATATGCCTGAGTGACTCTCCGGGACGGCGGCATGCCCGACAAATGTCGACCGTACCGTCCTTCAGGATATATTTCCGATAGTTGTTCGTCATCATAACTTCGTCCGCAATTGCACAGGCAAATCCTCGGTTTCTCCGAAGAGGTCCCCGAATCGTAACCAGTTCACCGACGCGAGCAGGTCTACATCGGGTCCCATGAGGGCCTTGTAGAACCGCCCGTGTAGCACCTTACTCTCCCATACCGCCCTGCGGTCCGCAGCACTTTGTACCACAGGTTTGTGCCAGTTCTCGTTTGCCAAGGAGAGCGGCGTGAAGTTCCTGTCCACTGCCACCACATCACGATGCATCCCACACTCGTTGTTAAGGAAATAATTCCTGAGATTGCACACCTCGCGGTTGTGGAGATCTTTGGCGTTAAGGAAGCCTCGACCTCCACACTTCCGTGGGATGTACAATCTCATAACTGACGAGCGTGGGTGTAGCATACGGTGTGTAGTGAGCATGAGACGGACCCTCCGATCCAGGGCGTCCAGCTCGGTCTGAGAACACCTTAGTATGCCAAAGGAGTATATGAGTAAGGGCATTACCCAGGCGTTGAAGGCGCGCACTTTGTTGCCTCCTGACAAAAGACTGTTAAGGACTTTTGTGAGCCGACTGAAAAAGCGCTCCTTCACCGACCGTCTAATACCCTCGCCCTCAATACCTAACGACTGGGACATACCAAGGTATTTATAGGTTTCTGATTCAGAGATAGATCTGAAAAACATTGTCTCAGAAAGTTGTAAATTTGTTGAATTTACAACCTCCCCCAGCTGTACATGCATAACCGCACACTTATCGACACCAAACTCCATTCTGATGGCGGTACTGAAAACTTCTGTTGTTTTCAATAGCACCATCAAGTCTTGGTTATTTGGCGCAAATAGCTTGAGGTCATCCATGTACAGAAGGTGAGAAATGACTTCACCCTCTCTCCGAAGCCGGCAACCTGACCCTGAATCCTTCAGCAGGGTACTGAGAGGATTCAGAGCTAGGCAGAACCACAGGGGACTCAGACTGTCACCTTGAAATATTCCTCGCTCGATCCTTATAGAGTCCTGCGGGCCAGGGCGGTCATCTCCACCTCCTGGTTGACGAAGGACTGTGATCCCCTGCCTCATACACGCACTTAGGAAGGATATTAAAGCTGCATCAAGTTTATACAGCTCTAATACCCTTCTCAGCCATGAGTGAGGCACCGAATCATAGGCCCTCTTATAGTCAATCCAGGCGGCCGAGAGGGCCCCCCTGTTCCGCCGAACTTGCTGGCATATGGTCATGTCTATGAGGAGGAGCTCTTTAGTACCACGGGACCCAACCCTACATCCATTTTGAGCGGAGGCCAAAATGTTGTTAGCGACAATGTGCGCGTTAATTTTTGCTCTCAAAATGGATGTAAGGAGCTTGTAGAGTGTAGGCAAGCATGTTATGGGTCTGTAGTTCTTCGCTTCCGTGGTACTACCGGACTTGTGGAGCAGGAAGGTTACACCAGTTGTTAGGGAAGGTGGGACGGAACCGAGCTCTAGGGCTTGTTGGAACTGTGTTGCCAACCGTTCGTGCGAGCATCGAAACCATTTTAGCCAGAAGTTGTGCAATCCGTCCGGTCCAGGACTTTTATTTATTTTATTATTATTTCCTTTATTTATTTTGAGTCTTAGGTTAGGGTTTTATAACATGCATATAAAAGTAAAATACAAAAACACTTACAAAACATTACAAATATATATATAAACACATTATAAAAAACCTAACCTAGGGTGCCGCCGGCAGCGGGGTAGGGCCCAAGCTGCCGGTGGTCAGGGCCGCAGAGAGAGGAACCGGCGGACTATCCGCGCCGTGTCCAAGATCACCGCCTTCTGCATCTGACCCTTGATCCAACCACCTAGCGAGAGTCTCTCAAGGTGTTGGTCGAGACTCTTCGCTATGAGACCGTTCGCTGAAACGACTATCAGGACAATGATCGTCGAATCAACATCCCACATGGCGGTTATCTCGTGAGCCAAGTCTAGGTACTTACTGGACTTGTCCTTCTCGGCTTTCACGAGATTCTCATCATGGGGGATGGTGATATCGACGAGCACGGCCCGGCGCTGCGATCGATCTATTATCGCAATGTCAGGCTTATTGGCTACAATAGTCCTGTCAGTGATGATAGATCGATCCCAATATTATTATTATTATTATATATCAAATTATTTCAAAGTGGATGTAAAGAAAATATTATCTCTGTATCTCGTAGGACTTTCGGCATAAAATGTATCCTATGACACTCCCGTGATCAAGACGAATCTAACGATACCTCATACATCAAAATCCATCAAGCCGTTTAGGCTACAGGATGCCACAAAGAAACATACATACATACATACATACACTCGAAAAACATTACCCTCCTCCTTTGGCAGTCGGGTAAAAATCCATATAATCAAATATTTTAATTAAACTAATTACAGGTATACAAATTACAAATACAAAATATATATAAAGTAAAATACAGATAGTCATATTAAGTCAAATGCAAGCGCTGGAAAGCCTTAATAATGCGGTGTCTTTGTAAGTATTTGTACTATGTTTGGCACGTTGGCAGCGTCGAGCGTACGAAAAGCCAAATAGCGTTTCATGCCTAAAAGAGGCTTATGCTGCATGTGCATAAATAAAATAAAATTCATTTATTTCGGACAATTCGGAATCCATATACAATTTACAATTTACATATCAAATATTAAATATTAAAATTAAAATTAAAATTAAAATTAAAATTAGACCCTTAGGCATAAGGACCCTTCTCCGATAGAAAACCACAAATGTATGCCTCTTGTTATAATGGCCAGAAAACCGTGCAGAAAATTGCAGCGAAATTAACAGGTGATATTAAACAAGCTTGTCGTGCTATGCTATGCTATTGCGCTAAATCATCATCTTCCTCGCGTTATCCCGACATTTTGCCACGGCTCATGGGAGCCTCGGGTCCGCTTGACAACTAATCCTAAGAATTGGCGTAGGCACTAGTTTTTACGAAAGCGATTGCCATCTGACCTTCCAACCCAGAGGGGGAAACTAGGCCTTGTTAGGATTAGTCCGGTTTCCTCACGATGTTTTCCTTCACCGAAAAGCGACTGGTATAAATATCAAATGATATTCCGTACATAAGTTCCGAAAAACTCATTGGTACGAGCCGGGGGTTGAAACCCGCGACCTCCGGATTGAAAGTCGCACGCTCTTACCGCTAGGCCACCAGCGCTATGTTATTGCGCTAAATATTAAATAAAAATTAATGACTACATCTCATCTCCCTCAAACGTAACGTCCGGTGTGCCTCAAGGGTCGATTATCGGCCCTCTTTTGTTTGTCTTATTTATCAATGACATCTCGTTGTGATTCAAGCATTGCAAGTTTTTGCTATACGCTGATGACTTAACATAGAAGTTTGAGGAATTGGCTAAACTAAGTTTTACGCCTACTGCTGAGCCTAGGCGTCTCTTCGTGTAGGCCACTTATCCCGGTCTTGGGCTAGTCTCATCCAAAAGTGCCCCGCGATATTTCTAACGTCATCCACCCAACGAGCCAACGGACGCCAGGCGCTTCTTTCATCCAAAAGCGACCACCAATCCGTCAACATTTTGGTCCACCTGCCATCACTCTGCCTGGCAACATGTCCCGCCCAACTCCATTTAAGCTTGGTAATGACGTCTCCCACATCTCGCACCTTGGTGCGGTTTCGGATCTCGACATTCCTCACTCGGTCTTGAAGTTTGATGCCGAGCATGGCGCGCTCCATGGCTCTCTGTGCTCTGTGTGTGTGTGTGGGTGTGTGTGTGTTTTCCATTAATAAATGCGAAATTAACTTTTCATTTCTCATGCTCTGTATGTAGCTCATGTTTTATCTACGAAGGTGTTTCAAATGTATACGTTTCGGCCCATGGGAGTTTTACTTCCAAAGAACGTTTTTAATTTGTTTCCGATAAGCAATGAAAATCGGTTCGAAATAGATTTGTTGTATAATTTCCATTCTTCTGATTCCATAAATATCCACACACAAAGTACACTCAACAAATACAAGTACCTATATACCTAGTATACCTACCTACTTAGTCCTCGTAGTTATATATGAAAAGTAGTGTTAATCTCGGGTGAATGGCGCCCATTTTGACTCAAACTATTAGCGCTATATAAAATATCTCGTCGGAAATGGGTGCCTTATATCCCTTGGTTATTATAAATCTATGTACTTACTATTTTATTCACCGCATCTTAGCGTTTTCCCGATTGCATCTTAAAGAAGCCCGGGTCCGTTTTGGCTACCTAATTCCAAAATTTAGCACACGAACAGCCAAAACACTCTGTCTGCCTGTGTGTCCTTCTCGGCCAAATTACTGAACCGATTTTGATGACTTTTTGGCATGTGATGTATCTACTCGTAAGCTAGCCCTGGGGGTGGAATACACTACAACATAACGGGAGAGACGGGAAATTAACCGGACCGAATTCCACGCAGATGGAGTCGCGGATACAACTATATATTCATATTCATATTTATTAATAATATACACATACATTACACGTCAAAATACAAAATACAATTACAATTAGTGGAATAACAATTAAAATTTCAATTTATTTCAACATCGAAACAATAAAAGTAAAATTATTTTCCCCTCACTAGCTCGGAAAGCTGTCTTTTATCCTTTAATACAAGCGGGGAAAAACGCATTTTATCCACTAGTGGAGAAAGTAATTTGACCTTGGATAGAGCGTGTTTAAGTAGCTTTTGACAGATAACAAAACGTAAAACGCTCATAATAATGGTTCGTTCGATTTTAATTATCATGAATAAATGGTTTGAGAATTTAATAAAAAATACCAAATTTAGATTTATTTAATGATTTTAAGTCATAAACCTTGAATTACATAAGAAACTTTTGTTTTTTTAATGATGTTGAATGTAATTCTGAACGCACAAGTTGAGTCGAACATACAATACACAACTTCCAGAGTTTTCTGTTATAATATCGTATTTTCGTAAAAAAATTAGTGATTCCAGTGATGAAGATGATCTAACGCCTGTGGATGTTGCACTTTTCTCGCTATAGTGAGGGGAAAAGTTTTGTGTTACACACGGGTGCAAATATATTTTACTTCTCGTGTGTTGAAACACTCGTTACGCTCAGGATTCTATTTTAGAACCACTCGCTTCGCTCGTGGTTCAACTATAGAATCCTTTCGCTTACGGAGGGTAGAGCCGAATACGGAGGGTAGAGCCGTCCTCGCAACGGTCGCAACGCTCGCAACCGCCGACGCCGCCTATCGTGGGCGGCCGTGCGAGTCGGGCTTTGGCCCGCAGTACACGGCGCACGGCGCACCCTCGACCAGTGAAGACATGTCGTTACTCCGTGAAGAGGATCCTCGTAAATTGGATCGAAACATGTCGAGCTATTCGATTTAATAATACGTGAGTGACCCGTTTTAAAATAATTTTAATATGTCCAAGATGGCGGCTACGCATTTTGGCATAGTTTAGTTTAGTTTATTTCCTTCATAATGATAAATTACAATATAAATTATTCTTACACTAATCTATATGAATTTATATTATGATCGTCAATTATTCAGCATGCAAACATACGTCGTTAACTCGTCATGGATGGCGATTTATAGGTTTTAGGAAGTGCGGATTGCAAAAATGATAACTATTTTGGAATCCAAGATGGCGGCTACGCATTTTGTCATAAAAGTCGTCATATGGATGTCGATTTACGCATGCTTTCTTCCGATGTGTACGCGTCTTCATACTAACGAGGGATTTCTCATATTTATAATGCGACTCGATGCTGATAGATGTGATTCCATCCTAAAGTATTTCTTTTTTATAAATGTGTCTAAAAGTTGTGTATTATTGAAACGGTGGGTATTCTAACTACTATGAGGATATGTCAGGGTAAGTAATAGGAAACTTATATGAAAGTTATGAAAATCGATGAGGATGGCTATTCGACTTATAGTATAAAAGTTTGCAAGTGTGGATTTTCCATTAAAAAAAAGCAAAAGAATACGTTACGAGTACATTACATGTAAAATCATTAAGTTTTTACGCTATTATATACCCATTGAGATAGTTTTATTACATAAATATCATATTGGCTATTAACCGGTTAGTGGCTTCAAAAACCGAGCCTAAATAAGTAAATAGTCTCGGTTAACCGGTTTATATTCCCTAGTCCTTATGCTCCATGTGCGTCTTTCTGATAGAAAGGTGAAATGCACACGACGCATAGGACCCCTCACTGATGGAAAGCCACATATTACACATATAGTTTTAAAATAGAATGCCATCTAATCATATTTTCTATTGTTTCAGTGAAGTGCAACCACTAACGGATCACGAGTTCGGGTTCAAGTTAAGCCGTAGTTCCCAGGCGGCAGCGCCTGAAGTAAAGGTAATGTTACCTTACAATATTCGTACAAACACAGAATAAATTAAAAATCTCTCGGGTTCCTCGTGAACCCCTTGTATATTTTTTGTTAATGTAAGTAGTACATAAATATGACTTGAAAAATGTGTTTTTGTCAATAAATAGGCAAATGGCCCCCCCTCCCCTTCCGTCCGTCCGTCCGTCCGTCCGAAAGCGCAAACCGGCGTGTGATTTGCACCTTAGCACGAAGAGGCGGAGCCAGTGTGTTATACCAAGCGGTTTTTGCATACAAATACATGATCAAACGAACTTCAAAGTGAAGTTCGATCAGTATTATATGAGTAAGCTTCATTCGAAGATATAAAAACCAGGTAGTCCTTTAACCTACTAGGCAACTCATCGCATGTTTAAAGTAGGTAGCAAAAACTTTAACTCAAACAGGTCTATCCCTACTTTTTCACCTAGTCTTGATGGTGCGCGCGGCTTGCCGCCATTGCTCATTATTTTTAGAGACTTTACTTTCTAAAGCAAAACTTTCTTTCCGGGTATAGGGGAGGGAGGGTAGTTATATCTTCGAATGAAGCTTACTCATATAATACTGATCGAACTTCACTTTGAAGTTCGTTTGATCATGTATTATATTTCTCAAGCTTCATTCTTCAGATATAAAAACCAGGTAGATGTTAAGAGTTGAAAGTTTTGCTGCATTCTTTCCCATTATCAATATTATCATAGCATATTTATTTCTGAAAACATATTTGTAGGAATAATTATCTACCATGTACATATGTGTATGTTATACACAAGTTTACTGTTCCAATTGAGTTATAAGGCATTGTTAAGAAACACGGGAAAGTTTAGCAATGCAGGTTCAAAAAGGTATACATATATTAGGTATAGCCAGGTTGTATATATATATATATATATATATATATATATATATATACTTTTACGTATTAGGATATTTAAACAAAATCTAATTTGTTCTTCATAAAACCTAATTGACTAGGATTCCATACAATTTGTGGTCAACTTTGCATTAAGTTTAATTCGATTTGAAAATGTTTAATACGAGTAAACTCATAAGACATATGTCCTTTTGTGAAATGTATTAAAATTCACTAACAGTGCTTGTCCGCGATACGGAATTTTTGAAGGCTCAGAACAGTACACTATTGATGACAAGCTCATTCAGGCTCGTCTAAGTGTAATTATCTACGAAGATAAGACGTAATTTAGGCTAACGATACAACCCAGCGTTACCTCCAGACAGGGTGGGGTACGCTGTGGCTGTGATGTCTTTCCCCGCGTCTTGACGCTTATGACGCGTAGGCCGTGTGATGTCTGTCTCACGACGACTCATCTTGTTTACGATGATCTCTGAGCAGACGACGACAATGAGAAAATTCAGTTATTAGGCGCGTGCACGCGCAAATCGGCTTACAGCAGCTCCTGATCAACGAATAGTGACACGACGTGCAATGGACAAAGACTCACGCGGCCTAGCGCGTTTTCGAGAGCTTCAACTTAACAAAAAAACATGTATTTGCTCGAAACATGTCTAACGTCGTTTTTAAGTCCTTTGATTTACCCAAGAAGAATTATATTTTGATTATTATCAAATTACTAAAAAATCCACCACGTTCCTGAAATCTAAAAAATATATGAACGTGCATAAATTATGCTTTCTGTTCAGTTATTAAGCATAAAGCATGTCATATGTGTGGCATCACCAAAGGTATTCTAAACAAAAATAATTTATAAGACTAGCAGTCTACTCAGCTTTCGAAGTAATCTTTCAAATAAGATTGTAATTTACTCAAACTCAAATGTTTATTATTGCGCTCATATTACATATAATGAATGGGCCAAGGTCCATTAATGGTAACAGAATATTTATTTATCATTTAATTATATATACGTACCTAATGTACATATATTCGAGCTATTAAAATGCATAATAATATCCAGTTAAACCTGAGTAGGTAAAATCAGCGTTTAACAAACATCATTAGGAATTAATTTAGTATACATTTATAAATGGCTGCATGTGACGAGTACCTTTAAATAGAATATATAAATGATATGAACCTTTTTTATTTTATTTAAATTACTCTTATTGACCGCAAGGCGCGATTGACCATATTTTCACAAATATTGGTGTAGCGGCTTCTATTCTCGCAGCGCGAACGGGACAGCACAGCAATCAACCACGCAATCAATGAAATGAAATGAATATCAATCCACAGAAATTCAGATATTAAGCATCAAATCTAAAAACTTATGCCCTCCATTCAAGTATTCGCTCTGCAAGGAACGAAAGACTGTGCGACGTAATGTTGTATATTTTTAAAATGTAAACATTAAAGCCGGAATAATAAAAAAAAATTGCCTTTGCTGTATTGCTACTATGGTTGTATTGAGAGTTCAGAAAACAAATATTATATTAAGTGGATTCATCTTAATATTTTAATCCATGACTTATGTCATGAATGTGCTATATTAATGACATAGCGGTATTGCAAGTGGTGGGTCCCCACCAACAACAGTTACTAAACTTATAATATCAAGGTACATATATTTTAAACTTGGCAAAAACTTATTGCATGGTACCATCGTATTGATGATGGCTGAAAGTGTATCGCGACCGACACATGAGAGTTGAACCATAGGTGCATTCGTCATTTATTGATTTTTTACGGTTTCTATTAACTTCTTAATTATGTATTTATATTTTTAGGTGCATAATCTGAGGGTGATCCTTTAAAAGATAATCGGAAGGTAATCGTTTTGTAGTTTTGATACAGGTTAATAGGTATTTACCTAGTTACCCATTATTTACGACCATAAAAATAAATATTAAATATCTGTGAGAGATGCGAACAAATATATTCGTGTGTGTATTTAGCCAAATTGTACCGATACCGCTTTATCATTAACTCAGTTAGATGGTACTCTAATGGTCACTTTGTCAGGCTTCGGCATGAACTTGTATTCATGAAGAAATAAGCGTAAAACGTGTTTGCGTTTGTTTTTTAGCTTTAGTTGTAAGTTTAGTTTTTTGCATGCCAGATGCTGGTGAAATATGTGTTACTTATGTATAATATTGTCTGACCACCTTTGTACCATATTTCATGCAAAATAAAGTTATTTTCTTTCTTTCTTTCTTTCATATTCAGTACTCACAAATTGTTTTATTGGGTTTATTAGATAGATAATGATGAATAAACCCATTTTCCTGTAATTCAATTCAGTTAGGTGTCTTTGTTACAATTGGATGATTCAAATTATTTAATTATTCAATATCACTTAAAAAAGTAAAATCATATTTTTAAAAAGACACAAGGTACTTAGATACTGACATCGCCTACGGTATTATAAATATATTCATATTTTTATGTATCCCATAACAATATTGGCGTACGTATCCCGATAATTTGTATGGTTATATGCATATATAAACATTCAAAAATAGTCACCAAAATATATGCATTGTGCAGGGTATTACCACTTAGTTTATTCCATTTAATTTGTGGTAAAAGAGATTTTATCCAGCTTAAGTTTAGGAATTTCGATCAGATATACATCACGTGACGTGACGACCTATTTAGCAATTCCCACTTTTAGAGACAAGTTATACTTATGTGGGTAATATAAAAACAATATAGGTACTATTGTATTGTTTCAATTATAAATTTACGAGGTAGTCTCGTGTTTATTCAAATTCAACCTCTGGGCGGATAAAAGTACCGTACTATGGGTTAGGTGTGAGTAAAATTTATTCTGTCACCTATAATTGGATATTAAAAATCCAAATATATTTTATATGTAAGGATTTATTTTAAAAGGCAATGTAGTCTTGTGCCGAACATTTCGGCAGCTAGACCGACGTGTCTCTGACACGCACAAATCAAAAATGAACCGCGGAGCGCTGGTGAAAAAATTTAAAAGAAATATTTTTAATTCGAGGGTAGACTTCGAACGTTCTTCAAAATAAAACCCGTAAGGTTTTAGATTACATAAATAGGCCTACATGAATAAAGTATATTTGAACTTGAACTTAAAAGATAATTCTTTATTGCCCATAGAAAAACTTGAACTTGGTGTTTTAAAATGTGCGTGGTTTTGATCGAGAACCGCTATAGATTTATTAAATTGTGTTATGCATTGCTATCGTGTTGACTCACGGCCAACCCCAAGCAAGTTCTATCTTCGTGACGACTCTAGGCCGCCCCCCAGGTTTATAGTTACCAGTCGTGGACTCACGGCCCGCGCGGTACAAAGTAAATGCAAGGTATTTGATCACAAAGTGTAAGTTTTTTACAAAAATAGTTAAAATAGTTACACTTAAGTATCAGATGTTTTTTTTTTTTTTTTTTTTCAGGATCTGAAGGATCTATTATCACTCGGCAATTTTGCTTGAGTTTTTTCTGTTGGGCCATCTAAAACCAAATAAAAAGAAATCCTCCCTCGTCTCTTTAACACAACACAATATGATTATTTAGGGCCCTTTGTTTCGTTGCGCGCTGTCCGATCTTAATTAAACCTTTGGTTGGTTCACGACCAACCCCCTGGCGCAATCGGTGTTCGAAGTACGAACAGACTTTCCATCGTGTTGGTTCACGACCAACCCCCAAGATAATTTTTTCCTTCGTGTTGGTTCACGACCAACCCCCAGGATGATTTATTCCTTCGTGTTGATTCACGACCAACCCCCAGGATGATTTATTCCTTCGTGTTAGTTCTCGACTAACCTCCAGGATGATGAACAATTTCAATAACAAATATATTTTATATTGCACAACGAATACGAAACGAATAATCCCACAGCTTACATCTCGTATAAATCGTATAATGTCTGCACTAAGTGCACTACGTATAGGCATTTTAAACGACTTTGAAACAAAATTATGATTTTACGTGCGTTCGTTGCCTCGCAAGAATAAAGAATGAGCAATGGCGGCAAGCCGCGCGCACCATCAAGACTAGGTGAAAAAGTAGGGATAGACCTGTTTGAGTTAAAGTTTTTGCTACCTACTTTAAACATGCGATGAGTTGCCTAGTAGGTTAAAGGACTACCTGGTTTTTATATCTGAAGAATGAAGCTTGAGAAATATAATCAAGATTCTACAGTACAAAGTTAAAAACCGCATTACCGGACGGCACGGCGCTCCGAAGTGCGGAGCAGTGTGATAACTGCCTTAGTAGTAGTACAGACGTACAAAGCGCCGCGAAGGTATACTCCTTTCGCTGACATGGTGCTTACCTACTAATATCCTCCGTTTAAGGCAGCGTTATTGTGGCGGACGGATAGCTACGGAACTCTACACTGAGCATGCCCCATGCCCCGACATGCTCTTGGCCGGTTATTTATTGCTCTTTAAGAGCGCTGGTAGCCTAGCGGTAAGACCGTGCGACTTTCAATCCGGAGGTTGCCTGTTCAAACCCCGGCTCGTACCGATGAGTTTTTCTGAACTTATGTACCTACGATATATTATTCGATATTTACCAGTCACTTTTCGGTGAAGGAAAACATCGTGAGGAAACCGGACTAATCCCAATAAGAAAGAAGATTAGTTCCTCATTGCTAATAATTGCAAAAAGGCGGGACAACGAGAGGAAGATGAGGATGCTGATGAGGATGATGTATTTTCTCTTTGTCACCATCGTGATAACACAACATACCTAATGTTATCATCATCATATATTTAAGAGTTATACTCTTGTCGGTGGAGCGATTTTCATATGTGTCGGTCCTGCCTTCTCCTTGACAGCCTGATACGACACGACGTTGACTTTTTCTTTTACTTGATCTATGTATGTTCTCCTTGGTCTCCCCCTCCGTCTCCTTGCCTCAACTCTCCCTTCAATTATGTTTTTGATAAATTTGTCGTATCGTAGCAGGTGTCCAAGCATCTTTCCCCTTCTATTTTCTATGGTTCTCAACAAACTCCTCTTCTCTCCTACCATGCGTAAAACCTCTTCATTTGTTTTCTTCTCCGTCCAACTGACCTTTGCCATTCGTCGCCAGCAACACATCTCAAAAGCCTCCACAGCCTTTCCCTATCACGTTGCCTCATTGTCCACGTTTCGCTTCCGTAAAGTGCTATACTCCAGATGTACACTTTTATGAACCTCTTGCGTATATTGCCTATAGCTTAATATTATTTATAATTTGAGGACCGGTCTGGCCTAGTGGGTAGTGACCCTTCGTGTAAAGCCGATGGTCCTGGGTTCGAAACCCGGTAAGGGCATTCATTTGTGTGATGAGCACAGATATTTGGTCCTGAGTCATGGGTGTTTTCTATGTATTTAAGTATTTATATATTATATATATCGTTGTCAGAGTACACATAACACAAGCCTCCTTGGGCTTACCGTGGGACTTAGTCAATTTGTGTATGAATGTCCTATAATATTTATTTATTTATAATAGCAAAACAAATAGGTACATGAATAAATAGCAGAGTTTACTGTTTTAAAAATATGAAATAAACACGATGTAAAATAACTGCAGAGTTTCTTGAATAACCAGGATGTAGATTGTAAAACGTATAAAGATTCAAGAGGTCGGTGTCCCATTTTATGTTGCTTTACATAGATAGTGTTATCGCGATATCAACTTAGCGCTGAACAGACGAGAAGCTTTCTGCGCTGTTAATGGTTAAAACTAGAGACGCCACGAATATTCGGTAACTATTCGGTTAAAAAATTGCGTACTGTTCGGCCGAATACCTAATACAAAAAATCACAATTATGTAAAGTGTACCGCTAATCATTACATATATGTTTTAGTAGGTATTAAAAATGTTCGTTTGAAAAGTTGTTTTAAATTAAGATTTTTTTGCTAATTTGTTCCTTGCAAATGATTTTATCTACAATATCACAGGCTAGATTTGCTTGACTCTAACTACACACCCTACTTCTAAGCAAGACAATAGTGGAATTAGTACATTGTGCAACGTGGAGGGTAAGTGGTAAGTGTAATCTTGCAAATGATATCTTATCACGAATTTGCAATATTCTTACCTCCGGAGTTACACACAATGTTTTTCATCACACTTGCGAAGAATAAAAGTTTTTAGCAAAAATTTCATTTTTGTTACGAGTTTTTATCGCTGACTGTACTTTTCTTTCCACAGGCAACGAATACTCATCGAGACAATTCTAAAAACCCCAAACACAATTAGTTTGCGTTGTTTCATCACAGAGTTCCTATGGCCACCTCCTGTCTCCATCATCAGATCAGCTCGATGGTACCATAATATTGCATTGTCATCCGACTTACATATGTATGCAAATTTTCAGCTTCATCGGAAACCAGGAAGTGGGTCAAATTTAACTCGCCAGATTTGACCCTTACAAACATGTTACATACATATATTACATACATACTTACATAGCTTGTAAAAAACTAAATTTTAAGCATTATTAAATACGGTGACATTTTAAACATTCATCCGTCATTTTGAATTTTTTTGGCAGTTTAAGCATCGAAGGCACTGACCCATCGGCATTCAGCCGCAATTGAAAATTGTGTAAAAATTAAATATTATTAACACGCTTTTATTATGTCGACCTGTATGTAACTACCTATGTAATGGAATCTAAGGTAACTAATTTAACCATCTTCCCGGTTTCCGATGAAGCTCAAAATTTGCATACGCATGTAAGTCGGGTGACAATGCAATATTATGGTACCATCGAGCTGATCTGATGATAAAGACAGGAGGTGGTCATAGGAACTCTGTGATAAAACAACGCAACCTAATTGAGTTTGGGGTTTTTAGAATTGTCTCAATGAGTATTAGTTATATACATATACATTTTTTTAGCTTACCTAAATAATATTTTGAAACATAAGAATTTTCTCATAGGTGATGTGAAAAGCAGTATGATTGTGTCACATGGTAGCAAAATTATCTCCACCTTTGGCGTTAAGTTAATATTTGTTATAAAAGTTAATATCCCCTCTCTTTTAGAATTTTATTTTAGGATTATTCGCTACTCTCGGGATTATATTATATTAGAATCCTTCGCTTCCTTCAGGATTCAATGTACGCCCACGCCGTAAATAGGTATGTATATCATTTTGCGCCCTTGTGACACAATTTACTAATTCATTAACCGGAGATGAAAATAATCTTGTCACAGTTATCATTCGTATTGGGAAGGTTGAGGTTGGAGCCGATAACGTTTAATGATGCTTGACTTTACCTACATTATTTGTGACTGGTCTCCCCGTTTCTTTAGTAAACATTTCAGTCAAGGGCGTTTTTGAGCAATAGTTCACTTGTATACCTATTACGTATTTGTATTTATTTATTGACTAAATGTGGGTTTAAGTAGAAAGGTGTGCATAACATATTTTACTTCAACCAATACCCTGCTTAGTGTAGCATGCAATATTATGAAGTATAGTCGCACAATAACATAAAATAAGATATAAATACATTAATTAATTACTGCAATCATCGTAACATGTAAGATTAACATTAGAAAAGTCATGCAGCGATTTATTACATAATTACTTAATGGCGTAGCGACCCAAAATGAGTCTTGGCCTCCGACACGAGTATACGCCAGTCGTCTCGATCCTGTGCCATCTCCCGCCAGTTATCGGCATGGAGATCGCTCAAGTCTTCTCCAACAGCAACGCCCCAGCGATACCTGGGACCTCAGAATAATGACTAAAGCATAGAAGTCGGGCAAAAATAAAAGCTTGGTAAAAGGTATCGTATTCACAACACGCTATTACTTTTTGTCTATGAGTGAGTGAGACAACAATCCGCAAGTTCTTTCGTTTTTTTCAGTATTGTCATAAGATGAACTGAGGAAAATGTCAAATGGTTCTATGTGGTTCTATAATATAATCCAGCCAAATAAAATATATGTTCGTTATTTCACAGCTAGGTGTCAACTGTAACAACTTGACATAGTCGTATTATTTTAGTTGAAATATTTCGGGAATTTCAGCGGTCATCTTGGTTTATTTTAATTATATTGTTGCTATTCCTGAAAGATTGTTGGAAAACGTGCTAAGTTTTTATTTGTAATGGTTTGAAGTTCCCTTTGTGATAATGTCTTGTGTGATCGAGGGCTGTAAATCGCATACAGGAAGAAAAGAAAATACGCACGAACCGATAACCTTTAATAGGTGAGTTTTGTTCAATTTTGAAGAAATTAATTTATAGGACCTGACCCTAAACATTGAAATCGATATGTTGTTTATGTAATTATTACTTGCATTCAAGTCTATATAGATTTTTGCAGATATTTTCGAACTTTTCTGCTAAGTATGAAAGGTTATATTTTTGGCATAGTGATGTATCGACCTCAGATCAATAACCTATCGACATTTACAGCTTTCTTACAGTTTGGCCCAGGACTGTCTCATTTTAATTGATGAGTACAGTCAAGGGCATAAATATATATACATTCCCAAAGTCTCAAAAATATGTGTACGCTCAGACAATAAAATCGTGTTCACATATTTTTGAGCCATTTGTCTGGATCGATATTTTTGCCTTCGACTGTACCTATAGTTTTCTTTGTTCTTACTTACTGACAGATTTTGTTTGCCAGACTATAGTAAATACTTGTTATAGCGGCAACAGAACTACATCATCTGTGAAAATTTCAACTGTCTAGCTATCACGGTTCATGAGATACAGCCTGGTGACAGACAGACGGACAGACGGACAGCGAAGTATTAGTAATAGGGTCCCGTTTTTACCCTTTGGGTACGGATCCCTAATAAAAAAGACATTAATGATCATCCTTCCTTTCTTCCTTTTATTAATATTGTTGGTTTACCTATCTCACAAAACTCTACTTTTTATTTCAGATTTCCAAAGGACGAGGAATAGGGGATATTACTGCAATGTTCTGCCACCAGAGTGCAGCACTAGTTTTTTTAGTGCACCGTAGAGTAACTTATTCATACTGTACCTTTAACAGGTTTTTGATAAGTTTTCAGGGGACCTACCGGAAAACTCGAATCCGAAATTTCGTTATCTAGCTGCCTCTTTATCGCTCGAATACGCAAGAGTGACAGAGATGTTAGATAACGAAAGTTCGATTTTCTTGTTTCGCGATAGACCCTCAGATTGTGATAGTGGCGCCACCTACGCCGAGTTTCGCGTAATATTCCCTATTATTAAATAAAAAAGTTATATATTACACGAACGTTTTTTTTTTCATTTCCTATTTGGTACATAACTAGAAACTATACTTAGTCTTTTAGCATTAGAAAAAACGGTAAACCATTTCCACGTGTTTTTTTATTGACAAGTTTTTTTATAAATATAGCGATATTTTACTTATGAAAGCAAAAGTATGTAAATAATCGTATATTATATTTGTTGTGACTTATTTTCAAAGTTTTTTTCGATAAAACGACACGTTAAGATCGCTCGCCTTCTTTCTAATGACCAAAAAAACGAGAGGTATAGTTAGACGGTTCTGAGTGGTAGACTGCAAATGAGATAAAAGCTATATTAGGTATATGCGTTAATCCTCATATCAGGCGGCTCTTTGATTCCAAGGATTGCATAATTTTTATACTTTTTAATGATTTTTAGAATATGAAAATTATAAAAAGTATAAAAGTTATGCAATCCTTGTATTCAACGAGCCGCCTGCTACAGATTTCTTAAAATTGCCGCGTTTTTTCAGGTTCAAAAGGTTAAAAAAGTGACATTTGATGAAGTGGAACTGCTGATGATGATCAGAACGGAACTCTTCAATGACGCATAGTTCACGTTTGACGATTTGTCCTCTTCGTTATGATTGGTAAGCAAGTTAGGTTTTCAAGACACATTTTTGTCAAGCTCGAGTTCTGATGATGGGATCCATGAGGAATCGAGGGAAATCCTCAAATGTGAAAGGCATACATATAGTGATTTTTGTATTTTCATCAACAAATCCAGCATTTCCATTTAAAAAAGTGACATTTGATGAAGTGCAGCTGCTGATGATGATCAGAAATATCAGAATGGAACTCTTTAACGACGCATAGTTCACGTTTGGCGATTTATTCTCTTCGTTATGGACCCAGACCCAAACTTAGACCTGGACTTTTTTTTGAACTGCGATCCTCACAGAACCGAACTGCTATCAGAAAAGTGGGTTAGGTTAGGTTAGAACTGTGACCCTTACAGAAACGAAATGCTATCAGAACATTGGGTTAGGTTAGGTTAGAACTATGACCCTTACAGAAACGAAATACTACTAGAAACGTGGGTGGTTTTACCTCCTTTTAGTTAGGCAAAAGATGCTGTCTTTTTCATTTCATTGTCTGGAGTGCACCATCAATAATAAGTAACCTTTCAACGGCATCCTCCATTGAAGTCGGTTTTTTTTTTCTTAAAAATTATGTTTGTTAACTTGAATAACTTCTAAACTGTTTATCATAAAATTATAAAAAATATATTTAAGATTCCCATAATGAGCTCTTTTATTTGATATGTAACACGATATAGTTTGAAAAACTTTATTTTTAATTTTTTTCATTTACCCCCAAAAGTTTCCCCCGTGTTTAAAATTTATTTGTTTACGTTACATGTCCGTCTTTGGGTCATAAACTTACATATGTATACCAAATTTCAACTTAATTGGTTCAGTAGTTTCGGAGGAAATAGGCTGTGACAGACGGACAGACAGACGCACGAGTGATCCTATAAGGGGTCCGTTTTTTTCCTTTTGAGGTACGGAACCCTAAAAATCATGGCCTATTAGGTACTTTAATTACTGATTTTGCAAATTGCCTTGTCTTGTTTGGTTTCCTCGCATTCGATATGAAAAGTAGAGTGTTTAACTCGGGTGAAAGGCACCATTTCCGTCTCGGACTATTGGCGCAGGTTCGAGCGCCAAACTACCTCGTCAGAAATGGCTGCCTTTCAATCCTTGGTTAACAATCTACTATCGGTTTTCATTTATTTACAAACCTGTTTTCCTTTGATTTTTTTGTCTGAAAATATGTAGTACCGTTAGCGAATTCTGTCTGATTTCGGTTAGGTACATAACTTTTTTTTTTAATTTCATGTTTTTAGTTATCTTAGTGGCAAACCATTATGTTTCAGGGTGCTTATCTGAACCAAGGGTGTAGCCAAACCGGCAATGATGCATGGACATGACCACTAAACTATTCTTTTGCATCTCATTTTTGACACATAAGTAGAGGCCTATGCCCAACAGTGGGATGTATATAGGCAATTTTTTTACGATTTGTGTTTATCATTAACTATTGTCAACTAGACTACGCTCCATGACCATTTAAGAAACACCTTTACTCCAAACCCTGTAAAACGTGACACGTGCATTAGTGTGTAAGGTGCAGTGCGTTCATCCAGCAGTTTAAAAAAATATCGTAGCGCTTTTTCAAAAAACTGCTTTTCGAAAATCGTATCGCTTTTTTAGATCATAATACGGTCTCAATTACGGTGGCCAATAAAATATATGAATATCTTTTGTGAGGCCTTTTTCTAGCTTTTTAAAGTGAATATTAATTCGTCAGACCAAACGCGTAGGAATATTTTGAGGTTTTGCACGGTTCTTAAGATGTTCGCCCCGATTCGATAAATGCTTCTAAGAAATCACAGTGGTACGATACCGATTTGTCATTGTCAAAAGTGACATTTCTTCAACCAAAATCACTTTTGACACTGATCGTTGTGACTTCTTATAAGCATTGTAATCCGTTGCCTTCTACATTAATTATTCAACTGCAATTTGACTCCATTAATAGTAGTTTATGTGACTGTTACATAATGAAAAACTCAAGTGTGGGTTTATGAAACGAATGTAGTGAGTTTCATAATAGAATCACACGAGTGTTTTAATGCCTAATTATGTACAGTTACATACACTGCTTTATCTACACACATATTACAAACTTTCTATGATATATTCACTAGCCTCATATTACAGCCGACATTGGGGAATTCGCGGATATGAGGTGGCGTCTCCGAAATATCTTTATCGCACATTTTACACGAAACTTCACTAGAGTTACTTTAAAAACAACAAAACAAATTATTTCTTAATTACAATCTAATTAAAAGATAAACTGCACGTCAAATGGCGGCAAAGAAAACTTTTTTCACGCATGTCACGCATCCGTAGTTTTTTTTAAATTCAGAGACAAACTAGAGTGGGGGTCGATTGCCATATCGTTCGATGCCAACTAACAAGCGAGATTTGTAAATTTTTTATGCAATTGACATTTTTTTTTGGAATAAAACGTCATCTCGACTGATATTAGAATAGAGGTCAAATCAAATTTCTTTGTTATTCAGAGATGTTCGAAATTTGAATAAAATAATGTTATCGAAATCGATGTTATTATTTAGCAATAATAACAATTTCACAGATAAAAAATTTGCTGTAACAAAACAGTTTATCTTAATGTTGGCCATTATTTACGGATTTTGAAGGCATCATAGAGGGTTTATGATATGTGTGTAGATAAAAGTCATATATTAATTAAATGATAACTCTTGTTACATAATGGCATTGAAACAATTGTACCTATGCGAATAATAAATATATAGGTATGTGCAAATGCAAATGTTACATCCCGAGTTTTATAAGGTTTAAAGAGAATGTACATCTCTTCAAATTTATGCGATCTTCAAAGATCATCACAAAATATTGGAAAAACATAGTTTCGTAACTTAAAACAAATGTTAAAGTAATTTGAAATAATGGACTTTTTCTTTTTACAAGATGAAATACCCTTGAGGCCATGACCTGAACATAAATATATGAGATGATAAGCGCGATAATGGTGGGGAACTTGTGCGATATCTAGAGATATGCACAGACGAATCAATGTACGAAATTCCACGTGGAAAGCATCCGTTCTTTACCAGTCAATTGTAACATTACTCATCCAGCTGCTGCTGTGCCCCTAAACGTAATTCAGATTCTTTATAGGTACCTTTGTTTAAACCAGTCGTTAAAAGTAACAAGGCGGCAACCTGTTGTCACCGTTTATCTGATGTCAGAGGTCGCGGCTAACGATGTCCGCCGGTGTCGGCGCTGTCAGCGATGCTGACATGACACAGGCAACCTTTGAAGGTCACTCGTGGACGGTCAATAACAACTTGCGGTAAACAAAACGATGACGACTCAGGATAAGGGGTTTTTGGGAGAATGGATTGTAAAAACAAGGATGAATCAAAAAATGTACTTTGTTTCGACAAACGAAACACTTATGGGATCACTTCGGTCTTGCAAATCAGTTAAATGCGTTTTTCTCAGAGACCGTTTGACATAGATACCTAAAATTTGAAACAGTTATAGCAATTACCACCACTAATATTGTAAATAAGTCAAAACCGCTTATTTCTTATTTTAGGGGGTAATTTAGGGGGTTGAGAGGGGTAACCTGTTTTTTTATTTTATTTGTAAGAATCGAGTGGGGTACCATTAGAAAGCTTGCAAAAAATTGAGTCGATGGACAGATTTTGACTTCATTTTAGACTGCAGTAGTTTCGATAAAAAATGCATTTAAAGTTGCAAGTTTTCATACAAAAAGATTCTCCTCTGTCCTGGGAATTTTCGCAAAAACTATAGCTAACAGGCAGCTAACCAGCCAGTAACCAACTAAATCGAGTATGGAGACGGCGGGAAAATTATCAGGTTAACCTCATCTTTATTAGTTTTTTAACTGCAGCCAGATCTTTGGTTACTTAGGTTAAGTTACTAGCTTGGATCAGCTTCTTAGACTGATAATTTCATATTAGCAAGTCGTTTTAGCGAAAAAGATCTTTACTTAAAACTTTGCTATTGAAATTAATGACTTATGTGTGTGACACAAAGTTTAATTCAACTTGCTTATTTTTGTGGGTTATTTCATTTCTTTGTAATAGTCTACTAAACGCATGAGAGAAAAAAAGATCTACAAAATACAACCTTGTTAGAACCGTTTTCACGAGTAAAACTAGTTTTCCAAACCGCATTTTCACTAGTTGTAACTCGGATTTTTCAAATCTAGTTGTCGCAAAAGTACATCGTGAAACCTAGTTTTGACTTTTCGGGAAAACGCATTTTCACTAGGTGAAACTAGTTTTCACGGTAGGTATTCTGCCAGAGATCTGAGCGTCACATTACGTTCGCGGCTACAGGCAAACTCAAATCATATACGCACCTAAATGTCCCAAGTCTTACCTTCTAGATAAAATGTATTTTTTCTTATTGCTACTTTCATATACCTCTTATTAAAAATTTCGGTAACGGGGTATTTGTATGAAACGAACCTAAGTGACGAAAACTGACTTTCCATTTTGAGCCGCGTCCAGTCTACAAGTTTCAAATACTATGTTAATAATTGTCAGTTATCATAACATGAGGTTTTATACCTACTTACTATTTTTTGACGTATTTAGTTTTTCACGTACGAAGTTGTTATTTGTCATGTTTATTAACCGACTTCAAGATTTCAAAGGAGGAGGTTCTCAGTTCGGTTGTATGTTTTTTTTTTTGTTTTTTTTTTTTTTTTAATGTTTGTTACTCCATAACTCCGTCATTTCTGGACCGATTTTGAAAATTCTTTTTTTGATTGTAAGTATATACATACAGATTGGTCCCGTTTTCGTCAAAAAGCAGTTCTGATGATGGGATCTATGAGGAATCGAGGGAACTCCTCAAATGTTAAAGGCATACATATAGTGATTTTAGTATTTTCATCAACAAATCAAGCACTTACATTTAAAAAAGTGACATTTGATGAAGTGGAACTGCTGATGATGATCAGAACGGAACTCTTCAATGATGCATAGTTCACGTTTGGCGATTTGTCCTCTTCGTTATGTTTGTTAAGCAAGTTAGGTTTTCAAGAAACATTTTTGTCAAGCTCGAGTTCTGATGATGGGATCCATGAGGAATCGAGGGAACTCCTCAAATGTGAAAGGCATACATATAGTGATTTTTGTATTTTTATAAACAAATCCACCACTTCCATTTTAAAAAGTGACATTTGATGAAGTGGAACTGCTGATGATGATCAGAACGGAACTCTTCAATGACGCATAGTTCACGTTTGGCGATTTGTCCTCTACGTTATGTTTGTTAAGCAAGTTAGGCTTTCAAGAAACATTTTTGTCAAGCTCGAGTTCTGATGATGGGATCCATAAGGAATCCAGGGAACTCCTCAAATGTGAAAGGCATACATATAGTGATTTTTGTATTTTTATAAACAAATCCAGCACTTCCATTTTAAAAAGTGACATTTGATGAAGTGGAACTGCTGATGATGATCAGAACGGAACTCTTCAATGACGCATAGTTCACGTTTGGCGATTTGTCCTCTTTGTTATGTTTGCTAAGCAAGTTAGGTTTTCAAGAAACATTTTTGTCAAGCTCGAGTTCTGATGATGGTATCCATGAGGAATCGAGGGAACTCCTCAAATGTGAAAGGCATACATATAGTGATTTTTGTAATTTTATAAACAAATCCAGCACTTCCATTTTAAGAAGTGACATTTGATGAAGTGGAACTGCTGATGATGATCAGAACGGAACTCTTCAATGACGCATAGTTCACGTTTGGCGATTTGTCCTCTTCGTTATGTTTGTTAAGCAAGTTAGGTTTTTAAGAAACATTTTTGTCAAGCTCGAGTTCTGATGATGGGATCCATGAGGAATCCAGGGAACTCCTCAAATGTGAAAGGCATACATATAGTGATTTTTGTATTTTTATAAACAAATCCAGCACTTCCATTTTAAAAAGTGGACGAAGTTGGACCCGGACTCGGACCCGGACCCGGGTCTGAACATGGACCCCAACTCGGACCCGGACCCGGACTGAACTCTGACCCAAACTTGGACCCGGACAGCCGGACACGGACCCGGACTCTGATCCGGACCCGGAAATGCTACTAGAAAAGTGGGTTAGGTGGGTGGTTGGGTTTTGAACTGCGATTCTCACAGAACAGAACTGCTATCAGAAAAGTAGGTGAGGTTAGAGCTGTGACCCTTACAGAAACGAAATGCTATCAGAAAAGTAGGTTAGGTTAGGTTAGAACTGCGACCCCTACAGAAACGAAATGCTACTAGAAAACTGGGTGGTTTTACCTCCTTTTCTACATTATTAGGCAAAAGATGCTGTCTTTTTCATTTCATTGTCTGGAATCTAAGAGTGCACCATCAACAATAAGTGAACTTTCAGCGGCATCCCCCATTGAAGTCGGTTTTTTTTTCTTAAAAATTATATTTTATTGTCAACTTTGACGTTTATTACATTGATTGTCATTTTGGTGTTTGGTAAATAAAGATATAAAGAGAGAGTTTCGTATATATATTATCTTCATGCTTACCTACATAAACCAAATGGACCTTTAATAACAAGATTTTTATCAATGTGAGTTGGTGGTGTGAATGAGGGTTAAGAATCACAGGCAAGTGGCAACCAGTCTACAAAGCCCATTAGCAAAGCAACACTGGATAACAATCCAAGGTAACTAAGAGACTATAGCGACCCGCCCCGGCTTTGCATGGGTTACACTAAACCTTAACAAATTTAGCACCTAAACCTTCCTCAAGAATCACTCTATTGTTAGGTGAAATCCGCATGAAAATCCGTTCACTAGTTTGAGTTTATCGCGAACATAAGTATATACACACAAACAGACAGACGCGGGGGGGACTTTGTTTTATAAGGTGTAGTGATTATAGGAGTAAACGGCAGTGGGAAGTCATAATCATAGGTGTCTAAAATAATGCTGTCACTGTATTGGTATCGCTTGATTAGAAGATTTAATATAGCTCTATTAAACCCAATACGTCGTAATTGACCAGTCGTCCACTATCGTCTTAAAACCTGTTCGAAGTACCTTTCAGCAATGATTAAAACTTTATAGCTAATAAGGCCCTGCATTTCGTTCCTGCATTCGAATCGCTACCTACAAATAAGCGAAAAGTACAGCGAAAAGGCGATGGCAAAGGTCAACGTGACATTAACGACATTGTACAATTAATGAAGACTAAAGATCCCGATGTGATACCTATATTTGTGGCAAGAGAATTGGAAAAATTGCCGCCAGTGACCTTTGACCATTTGGACTGTACGAAACTACTAAAAGATCTTATCTACAGAGTCGGCGATCCTGTGTCTTAAGCACACTGTCAGGTATTATGCCAAAAGTAAAACCCCGGTGGTGGCCTGTTTCCTCGATCTATCTAAGGCTTTTGACCTGGTTTCCTATGACCTACTGTGGAAAAACCTGGAAAATACAAGTTTACCGCAGGAAACCATTCGCATTTTTAAGTATTGGTATGGAAACCAGGTCAACAGTGTTAGATGGGCAGACGCGTTGTCCGATGGGTACAGGTTGGAGTGCGGGGTGAGACAGGGGGGGTTGACCTCACCTACGCTCTTTAACCTGTACATCAACGGACTAATCGAGGCGCTCAGTAGAACCCATGTCGGCTGTCATGTGGATGGAGTCTGTGTTAATAACATAATTTATGCAGACGACATGGTTCTGTTGAGCGCGTCAGTGTGTGGAATACGCAAAGTCTTGAAAATTTGCGAAACGTATGTTACTGAGCATGGCCTTAAATATAATGTGGCCAAAAGCGAGCTCATGGTGTTTGAGTGCGGTCGCAAGAACACAACGAAAGTCCCTGGGGTTTGCCTCAATGGTACCCCTATAGATAGAGTGGACCATTTTAAGTACTTAGGCCATGTGATCGCGACCGACCTCAAAGACGACAGGGACATAGAAAGGGAACGAAGGGCCCTGTCGGTCCGGGCGAATATGATCGCTCGCAGATTTGCAAGGTGCTCCAAAGAGGTGAAAGTTACATTGTTCAGTTCAGGGCGTTTTGCACTTCCCTCTACAGTTCTACACCTGCAATCTGTGGGCTCAGTATTCGCAACGGGCATATGGGGCTCTTAGGGTCCAGTACAACAATGCGTTTCGGGTGTTGATGGGGCTGCCTCGTTTCTGTAGCGCATCGGGGATGTTCGCGGCGGCGCGCGTAGACTGTTTCTACACTATTACTAATAAAATGTGTCTTGGTTACATGAAATAAATGTATTGAATTGAATTGAATTGAATTTCATAGTGTTTGAGATATGGCTAAAATTTAATCCGTCATAACGATGCGTACGATATTAGATGGATTACCTACGCACGGAACACTTGCTACCGCAGTTATGACTGCGGGCTTGGCCAATTTATTTTCCTTAGAACTTACTTTCAATCGGAGACTACATGTCTGGTCATAATACATGGAGTATTATGACCAAACATTAAATTGCAATATTTATGAAAAAACTGCAGTAATTTTAAAATGATTTGTTAATTAAAGTAGGAAAATCAGCGGGATTGCCTCTTACTTTTTCGTTTTAAAACTGCCAATAGGCATCGGCATTACTCATTCAGCCAATGAAACTGTTTTAGAGAAATTAAAAATTGAATGAATTGAATTGAACGATTGAATGAGTAAAATAAGCAATTTTTATCTAACATTTTATTTCATTTACATAAATAATGCCAAATAACTTAAAAAACCCATTTAATGTCTTAATAACGTTGAACTGTGGCTGTACGTCTTTTTACTATGAAGGGGAGACTTTTTGCGATAACTCAAAAACGGCTAAACTGATCACGTTTGCTATTGTTTTCATTTAATGTCTTTATTAAGTTCTATTTCTAAAAAAAATTCATATTTTTTGGACACATAAGTCAAAAGTTAGAGGGGTGGGGGGACACATTATTTTTTCTTTCGCAGCGATTATTTCCGGAAATATTCACTTTATCAAAAAATGATTGTTGAAGACTTCGTTTTGAAAGACCTATCCAACGATACCCCACACTGTAGGATATTCTTTACACGTTAGGCAACAATGTAAAAAATACTTACCTGGCATTAAGTTTGAGTGGCGTTTTTAAGTCATTCCCAGAATTATAAATGGAGTTGTCGTCTTGAATTAAGTGACAGACTTAAAATAACTTTTAAAATTCAATAAAATAACCCATTATAAGTTTTTTACTCAGAAACTGATATCTACTCGTATTATTTTCGCAATCGCTGTATTTATAGGAACCTCAAGAACTTCTAAGATCTCTACCGTCTGAGCCACCGAAACACCGAATATTTTATCTTATCCGTCATTGTTTATTTTTCTGTTGTTTAAAACATCTCTTCAACTGTAAATTATGTACTCGTTCAAAATATTCTTCTACTCCACAATATCATAACTTTTTTATTCTAGCTATAAATACTACCATATCTTACATTACCCACATTTTTAGGATTTCGCTTTAATTTTAATAGTAGGAGATACGTTATATAGGTACCTATATATGGTCGACCTTCACCGAGACATTTTTTTTCTTCAAATTTCACCGGCTTTTCTGACGAACGAAATAAGTTCTAATGGAAAGTATCCAACTTATACAACATGAATCAATTAGGTTGCCTATCTTTTTCATAAAGTGACATGACTGAATGTATGACAAAAACAATAACTACTACCTACTACTAAGGTCGAGATAATTTCTCATATATCCTTCTCGGTTGACGAAACTGAGAAAATATAAGGCTTCATTAAAAATCAATTATTAATTGAAATGAAAATGTTTCATTTATAATTCTGCGGATAAAACCGTGCAACACAACTAGTATTTTTACCATGTTTCCTACGTTCTACGTAAGCAATTTTGTTACAGCAATTATCAATTTCGTTTTCTCTCAGTTACGAAATCCGAAATCCTAATTTATTACTTGTATGTCGCCTTCCTTCGCATTATCGATTCAGCTCACAAAATCGAATAAACAGCTCTCAAATTGATTTCAACGTAATTCTCGAATTTAATATACTTTCTTAATTCGAATTGTTACCGCTTATAGATGAAATCCGAATCCGTTTTGACACTAATACCTGTCCAAAGCAAATGGGCCAGCCGGAGAGATGTGAATAATCATAATCATAATCATAATCATTTTATTGGTAAAGCTAATTTACATGTCAGTCTGGGTACAACTGGGTACAACAATATTTAATCATGATCAAATATAAAAATATAAAATTTCTTAGAAACGCACTCATTAAATCAAACTTAACTAACAGACAACAGTATACAGAAATTAATTACATAGATGAACATAAAGTTGAAAATAAGCAAGTTGAAAGTCATAGAATACGGTGTTGCACAGGGAAGTATTCTTGGCCCACTTTTGTTTATAATATATATAAATGACCTACCTCGAGTTATAAATGACCAAATGATCTTGTTTGCGGACTATTCGACAATGATAATAAAAGGTGACAAAAATAAGGACTATGAAAATACTATTAATAATTCGCTCAAAACTGTTATAGACTGGATGGGTGAAAACAACCTAGTAGTAAATTTAGAAAAAAACAAAATGCATGCAATTTCACCTCCAAAACTCAGGATCCTCGGATGGTCAAATATAAAGAACAAAATATAGATCACGTAAATGAATTTAAATTTTTTGGCATTCAAATAGATATTAATGTAGGATGGAGAGGGCACATAAGTAATCTGTGTAAAAAAATAAACCAGTATGGCTATGTCATAAGAAGACTGACAGAAACGGTTTCGCAGCAGTCCTCTCACTGCTTATCACGCTTACGTATCCTCCAATCTCAGATACGGAATTATACACTGGGGCAATGCTGCTGATTGTGATATCATGTCTTTATTTAAAGCCCATAAGAAAATTGTGCGAGCTATGTTTAAAGTTAACCAAATGACAAGCTGTAGACCCTTGTTTAAGAAATTAGGCCTGTTACCACTCCTCTCCACTCTATTTACGAAGCATGTGTATTTGTAAAGCAATATATGGACCGATTCACTGTGCATGTAAATACTCATCCTCGCCCAGCTACAAATACTAAAAATTATTCCCCCAGGAAGTTGAATTTCAAAACAAGCTTTTATACAAACAGCATCTACACAATGGCCCCTAAATGGTTTAACAAATTACCGGATCTGATCAGAAATGAACAGCTGTCGACAGTGTCGCCGTTTAAGATTAGGTTAAAAAAAATATTAAAAGATAAATGTTATTACAATATAGATGAATTTATGATGGACACTTTGACAAATTAATGATTGACTTATATAATTACCCATTAATCATGACAAGCGCCAGGCACTTAAGACTATGATTGTAAATTCGCTTTGACAATGACTCAGCGAAGTATTTTTTATTTTTTTTTAAGTTTATCGTGAGGTTTACAGCTCACAGAGCCACTAGTTAACTTTAGTTTAATATACAAAGTGTAGGTGATAGGATCTTGCGGGTTTGGTTTCCACAACTCGACATCATTATATTGCGCCTATTTTGCATGATTGGTTGTCGGCACTTTTCTTGCTAACCCAACTCTACCAAGAAGCTTAGCAGACCCTATTAAACAAAGTGTATTTTTCCACGAATCAAGCTTAATTGCTGACTATGAAATTACAATACAATAAGACTCGTAAAGAGGTATGCCGTTGAGGCTTTGTATTTTATATCAGGTTCCCAGAATATAAATGATATTTTAGTTAGTTTTACAAAATGAAACAACCCTCGTATACGAAGACAATAGCACTACGAACTACGAATGCTCTTATTCAACTACAATAGAGTAATTACATCTAGTATCAGTATCTATTATAGGTATGTACCAGTTAGCAAAATTAGTTGTGGATTAATCAAGGCACCAAAAGTACCTATCTGATACCGTGGAATGTTTTCCAAGTAGAGATAACAGTTCATATTATACATAAAATATAATAGTATTTGCCACTGTCTAATTTTATTTTTGCACATACAGAGATTACAGAGACTCTTGGTGAGCCGCTCGATGTGCGCCGCTTGCTGTGGCAGACCCGGTGCCCCCCACCGGACGGGTACGTGCAGGCTTTGGAACAGCAGCCGCCTGGCCATAAAGAGCCTTGGCCAATTTGGAAGTTCTTAAACAGGCTCAGGTCCCAAGTTGGTCGATGTAAGCAAAACATGGCCAGATGGGGTCTGCTCCTCGACTCAGTGTACCTGCGACACAGCAACGCAAACCATGGCACATCTACTGGCGTGCCCCGCATGCCCACATCACTGCTCGGAACTGGATCTGAGGGACGCGACAGCCAGGGCTGTCAACACCGCTGCCTACTGGGCATCCATCGTATAAAAGTGGGGGTGGAGCCACGACACGAAAAGAAGAAGAGCCTCTTTTTGTTAATTACTATTATATTATATAACTATTATACCTATTATAAAATACTTTTGACGCGCAGTGTGATTCTCTACTTTTGATGCCATTCAACGGTTTTGTTGTTAATTTCGTTTATTTTGTGAATGGGTTGGGTTAGGTTACTTCGGTCTGCAGAGTAACATGTATTTTGGGGTGAGAATTCTATATTAAGCATATATATACATTGGGGACAATCTTACACAGATCGACGTAGTACCAAACTAAGTAAACCTTTTACCAAAGAGAATAGTGTATAGAGAGTGACTTCACTGCCATAATGAATTTTGTAGTCACAGTAAAACTGCCATATATCGACACAGGATTAAAACTAAAAATAAAAATGTATATATAATTATATACACGGTGGAACAGTACGACGGACCTTTCCTGGGAGACAGTTTAGCTAGTTTAGTTTTAGTTTAGTTTAGTTTAGTTTTGTACATCCTTTCTACTTGTGCAGTCTATGGGTGAAACATCGAAGCGCGTTTATACCTAATAATAATGCGCTCCGTATACAGTACTATAATTATCTTCAGGATGTTGTTAAAGCTGCCTCGTCATTGCAGTGCGTCAGGCATGTTTTTCGAGGCGCAAGAGGGCAGCCTCTTTGCTGAGACGAGTGCGAGACAGTAATAACTGAACAACATCCTGAAGATAGTGGCTGGACGCCTTGACTGTCCAATGTTAAAATATTGGGTCAGTATTGTGACGGGTAGGGCAATGTAGAAATTGTGATTCCTTTTTCATTTTGTTTTAATTATGCATTTACCAGTGGCGTAGCGTAAACTAATCTAGCCGTGGGCGAAATCGCAACTTTTCTTTTCTTTTACTGTGCCCCAAGGGGGCGACGGCCCACTTCGCCCACGCCAAAAGCGCCCGAGAGAGGCGCGCCTTTAGATTCGAGCGTGAGTCGGACTGAAGGAAAAATATGCAACTAGGCTGTATCTGGCACACAGCCGCAATGGTACCTACTTGTATTATTGTTCCGTGTTTGAGTACTACATTCCTGCAACTTCTTCGCTATTAAAATACTTGAGGAAGTTGTGGGAAGCCTGCACCCGTCGGACGCTCCGAGCTTTCGGCCTTACTTGGAGCTCGGCCTTCGGCCGTTGCATTTGGGCTTTGGGGTATTTGATCTTGCTATCCGAGCTACTTTGCATCACTTTTGTATACATACAAGATCAATCGTAAATTGTCTGTTATAAACCACGTATTATATTTTTACTGTATTAATTAAGTAAGATATATCAAATAACATCACTTTTTTCTAAATAGGTACGTCTATGGACTGATGAGATCACTTGGTAAATACCGCGCATAAGGGTTATTTTACTTATTTTAGCTCCGAATGCGTCGTTTCTAGCGCAAAATGAACGAAATCTCTGTCAGCGGTACATTCAATTCCAAGTAATGGCTTCTTTCCTAAACATCGATATAAAAACTATGCATATAGCTATTATAGTTGCAGAGATATAAGCCACAGCGCCATAATATTTTCCGTTACATCTTGTTTTTGATCCGACCTAATGGGGTTTTTCAAGAAGTTTCACTCACGCTCAGGTTTCATGTGCATAAATAAAACATTGTTAAAAGTTGTGTGATGCACGGAACCCTTAAAACGCGAGTCCTAATCGCACTTGACCGGTTTTTGAGAATAAATGTTTCTGAATTTAATAGCAAATCTGAAAAAACTACACCTAGACTTTATTAGATTTTAAAATGCAAAAACAAACCGAAAGAGTTCTGCCACAAAAGTTATAAACTCGCTTGGAAAGTATACTGAAACTAGTGAGAACCTAATTTAATTCGTTTGAAAGTTGAAAGTTTTATAAGTAATTAAATGTAGAGTTGACCGGCCACCACGGCATATAAGACGCCTATTAAGTAGTTTATTTTCTTTGACTTTTGATATTTCAAAACCGTAGACATACCAACATCAAAGATACGAGTAAAAATTCCGGTAATACCTAGAGTTAAACCAAGAAAAGTCTGCAGAGATTTTGACAGCACACGCAGCGAGTGTTATTTTAAACGTCAAACTTCTATGAAATTATGACGTATTTATAAATAACACCCGCACTGCGTGTGCTGACATAATCTCTGCAGAGTTATCTTGGTCTAACTCTACCTGCCGGCCGATCGTCCAGAAATAATAAAATGAACAAACATCGTCGAGCCTTGTATTGGAATAATCGCTTTACCTTTCGAGCGAGGTGAAATTTAGATTTCCAGACGAAAACAAATGAAACCTTTTAAGTTGTAGACATTATTTTATTTCAAGTAGGTTTTATTAAAATTGGCGAATGTTGAGGGCAGCTGTTACATTATTCGTTCTTTGTTATTATTAAAATGTGGTTTTAAGTAGGTAGGTAGGTATATAAAAATCCTCTTTCTGAGTTGAAAATCTGAGTTGTCTATTTGGACGCATTTCATGGAGTGAGTTTATAGGTACATAATATAACTTTGATCACACTTGCTCGTCGACCTAGGGCTGTAATGTAGGTATTTTTTCATCAAACTGCCTAGACGATGCGGTTCGTAAAACCTAAATATCGACCTAGGGCTGTAATGTTCCTACAAAATTAGGCAGAAATTTTATTTATTTCCCTTTTCTCCTCACAAGTGTGATGAAAAACATTATATGTGCAGAACAGGAATTACGAAGTCGTTTCAATTCACACTCGTTCATAAATTCATGTTTACCGCCCTTAACACACAATGTAGGTACTAATTGTTTACCTACATCTAGTTTTAACCTACGTGTTCTGTTGCTATTACAGTTGTTCTTAATTAAGGGTCCCCGGCAAGCTCGGTTCTTCATACAAACGTAGTTCCGCTCTCATTTTAAAACGACTCTAGATTGCTCTGAAACTTTGTATTACAATAGCTAGGATAAGGTATATCTAAGTCTGTAATTAGTTTATGTAGCTTCAGATATCATAGTTAAAAAAATACAACGAATTTAAGTTTTTCATACAATAGTATATTTCGATGCTAGTGCGGAAACCCGCAACGGCCGCAACCGTCGAACTCCGCGAAGATATATTAAGGTCGGAAGCGTCCAAGAGAGGCGCTTATGTAGTGTTCGAACACAAAACTATAGTACCTACAAGTGTCTAAATCCATGCATGGTTCTTGCAACTTCTACAAATTGTTCAATTCAGTATTATGGAATATTGTTTGCTACTTTCTTTCACCCATTTCCGGGTACCTACTTAATTCAAAACCTTGTGCCGAATTGCCAATGCCACGCTTGAGATCCTGCTGTAAATCGCTTACTGAGGTTTTAACGAAACCTTGTTGTTAGAATCTACTTAGGGAAAATTCAATTTATTTCAAAAACAATTAACAAAAACAAACATAATAAAACTTAACCTATAGGTAAAAAATTTCATCTACTTAGTGTCAATTTAAGAAGTAATAAACACAATTTGTAAAAAAATGGTAAAAAAGGTATTTCTATTTAATTTGAATACCACTATTAGCTTTGTGAGTTGTAAACATCGCTAATCTCGCTATAAGCATAGAAAATATAAACATAAACAATACGGGATTTTAGATTAATATATTTTGGTTTTGTTTAAAATTAGAAAATGATTAGACATTAGAAGATGACCTAATCATTTTTATGTCATAATATTAACGAGACTCATCTCTGTTATATTATAATAATTATAATTATTTATTTTAAGATTATTATAATGTAATATTTGCCCACTATATGATGTCACTGTAAATGTTGTATTGACTTGTGAAAGAGCCCTTGAGGCCTAAAACATAGAAAAAATACTTGTGAAAGAGCCCTAGAGGCCTAGACCTAATACACAGAAAAAATACAGAGAGACAGAATCAATTTTTGAATTTTGAAGAGACGTGATTTTATTTCAGATTTTTTATGCGGCGGCGGGCCGTCTGCAATCCATTAACAATAGACCAGTTGTTTGTTCAAACAACAGACAGGTTGGTTTACGTATTTTTGTTGCCGCTTACACCTAACAACCAAATAAAAAAGCAACCTATGAAGCTCATACAGGTGTGACTTTTTGCATTAAATTATGGTATAGAACCCTTAATGGTCTTTTGCACTTTTCTTTTTAATAAACGCGGTAAAAGCCTAAAGGGCGTCCGCTAGCTGGCGCGGGTGCATGGAGCGGGCGAACTCACGCGGGTGCCATTGTAAAGGCTTGATTTCCTACGCTGACATCGTTCGCTGACGTCGGTCGAGCGTACGAACTAACACAATGTTCTATGGATCCCCGCACAGCGACGCTGACATCCGCGGCAGATATTTATATTTTATTCCGACGGTATGCTCGACCGACGTCAGCGACCGACTTCAGCGTAGGAGTAAAATCTTTCGCACGGGTCCGCGCCTGTTAGCGTTGCTCATACTATTTTCGTTAAACCACACCGCGCTACCGCCTCTAACCAACTAGCGGACGCCCTAACATATTATTAACCCTTGAAAATGTATTTATTAACTTACTCTATTTTAATTACGTTCTTTAATACCTACATGATAATCGGAAAACTTGAACGCATGATGAGATTGAGCATTTTTCACTTTTATATTAAATTATCGAACACATTTAATTATACCTCATAATTAAATAGACTTACATATACCCATACTTACATACATACACGTATACATATACTGACAGTGTTGTTACCAGCCAATACAATTAACTCTATCGATTAACAATTAAGCCGGCAGCGGGTGGTCCTTAGTACTATTTACGTCCATTGCAGCCGCTGCGTTGCAAGGATACATTGTTAGCTCACTCGCCCTAATCAAACTCTAGGGTAATTCCGGAGTAGTTGGCCATAGTTTTTTAGGGGTTGAGGGGGAGGGGGGGCAACCCCTTAAACTAGGGGATGGAAAATTGTATGAGACTTCCGCAAATTTTGGTGCTAGAGGTCTGAAAATTGATATAGGGACTCCTTGTTATAAATAATAAAATACCGTCAACCGCGGTGAATAGGAATGACTGGGGTGAATAGGGACAAAACTTAAAATGTGATTTACCTCATTTACCTAACAATTTCTTCAAAAATACCCACACAAATTTTATCATTCGTATGAAAATAATAGTAAATTTTGGTGGATTCCGTTTTAGTTGTATACGTGCTAATATAGTAACGTTCACACGAGCATTCTGTTTCCGGGATACGGCAAGCATAATCATTTTTGATGTATAGCGTGTCTACCCTGTGGCATCACTACAAGTACCTACGGCCGCCTCAATTTTGAGGTTTTCCCATAGTAATTGCCGCGCACCGCCACGGTGCGCGTGCGCTACGCCTTGTGCTACGTGTGCTACGCCTTGCGCGTAGTAGACGCGTTTTTTTAGGGAGTGAATCTCCTGTACCTAGTACTATTTATATTCTGTGGTTAAGATTAAATCATAATGCAACGATATCAACGTATAATAATAATAATAACATTATAACAAGTAATAATATATGAAATGGCATTATGGCAAGTGTATGATAGTTTAATTATAATTATATTAAATATTACATACCCAACAAAATCATCCAAGGATATAATTTCAACCTCGATACATTAACGCGACAGTGGCATATTTGTCTCTGGAGCTGCCTGGTTGCAGATGATTCCATTATTAGGTCACTGGTTACTATGAGCTCCATTCTTATGCGCATTATGAAAATAAGATAGAGTAAGAAAAAAGTTGACAAAGTTCCTAGTAAATACGCCCTATTACTTTTTATACTTGTTGCAACAAGTATAGGTACCTTACAGGCCTATTCAAACTTAAATTAGGTTAGGTTAGTCTGTACATGTACTTATAGTACACGCACGGATGACTTAAGAGCCCTTATTCCCTGGAGCGTTAATCGATTTCACGAAATAACTCTCAATAGATGGCGTTGACGCGCGGTACGCGAGCGCCGGCAACTATAACGCGTTTTGAACGCAGAGAAGAATAATCTTGATCTTTGTCGATTTCAATAGCAAGTAACATTATTTTTATTGTTATAGCCACTCTTTTATTTTATTTTATATGCATGGTAGTAGTAATTTCAGTTTATTATGTTAAGAACATATACATACTTGTACCCAGAGATGACCAGGGTGCCTAGCCAAGATGCCAACCGTTTAGGTACTTATAGTTTACATTAAAACTAAATCTGCAGCTGGCCTCTGAAATGGGTAATAGAAACGCGATCCGTATGTCTTTCATTTTCCAAATGACCAGGGTGCCTAGCCAAGATGCCAACCGTTTATGCTCCGTAGCAAACGAAACGTAACTGTCTCTGTCGCACTAATATTGAAGAGTGATAGAGAGAGATTACGCTATTGTTCGCTTCGGAACGAACGACTGGAATCTTGGCTAGGCACTCGGGTTTAGTACCTACAGTTTACGTTAAAACCACTTAAAAACAAATCTGTAGCTGGCCACTGAAATGGGTAATAGAAACGCGTTCCGCATGTGTTTTGCTTTCCAGATAATCAGAGTACCTAGCCAAGATGCCAGTCGTTCGTTCCGTAGCGAACGATAGGGTAATTTCTCTCTATCACTCTTCCATATTAGTGCGACAGAGGCGGTTGCGATTCGTTCGCTACGGAGCGTAAACGGTTGGCATCTTGGCTAGGCACCCTGGTCATCTGCAAAACGAAACACATACGGAACGCGTTTCTATTACCCATTACAGTGGCCAGCTATAGATTTGGTTTTAACGTAAACTATAATAGGTACCTAAACCTGGGTGCCTAGCCAAGATGCCAGTCGTTCGTTCCGCAGAGAACGATAGGGTAATCTCTCTCTATCACTCTTCCATATTAGTGCGAAAGAGACGGTTGCGTTTCGTTCGCTACGGAGCGTAAACAGTTGGCATCTTGGCTAGGCACCCTGGTCATCTGCAAAGCGAAACACATACGGAACGCGTTTCTATTACCCATTACAGTGGCCAGCTATAGATTTGGTTTTAACGTAAACTATAATAGGTACCTAAACCTGGGTGCCTAGCCAAGATGCCAGTCGTTCGTTCCGCAGCGAACGATAGGGTAATCGCTCTCTATCACTCTTCCATATTAGTGCGACAGAGACGGTTGCGTTTCGTTCGCTACGGAGCGTAAACACTTGGCATCTTGGCTAGGGACCCTGGTCATCTGCAAAGCGAAACACATACGGAACGCGTTTCTACTACCCATTCAGAGGCCAGCTACAGATTTGGTTTTAATGTAGACTATAGGTACCTAAACGGTTGGCATTTTGGCTAGGCACCCTGGTCATCTGGAAAGGGAAAGACATACGGAACCCGGTTCTACTACCCATCCAGAGGCCAGCTACAGATTTGGTTTTAATGTAAACTATAGGTACCTAAACGGTTGGCATCTTGGCTAGGCACCCTGGTCATCTAGAAAGCGAAAGATACAAGGAACGCGTTTCTACGACCCATTTTAGAGGCCAGCTAGAGATTTGGTTTTAATGTAAACTATATTCTAGGTACCTAAACGGTTGGCATCTTGGCTAGGCACCTTGGTCATCTGGAAAGGGAAAGACATACGGAACCCGTTTCTACTACCCATTCAGAGGCCAGCTACAGATTTGGTTTTAATGTAAACTATAGGTACCTAAACGGTTGGCATCTTGGCTAGGCACCCTGAACAGACCCGATCACCTAGGCGAAAAAATTTAATATTTGTGCTATAAAATGTACCTATGATTACATTGATCACCTAAGGATCAAGATTTTCTAATCGCAGTATACACCACTTCTCGGAACTAGCTCGTTGATTACGAACGAAACAAACGCCTGACAATCGAGCACAGGTCCGTCCCCTAAGCGCGCCCGGCGGAGATTGAGCGCGCAGTGTCGGTGCAGCGTGATTTATACGTCTTTTAAAAATATTTAAATTTACGGTAAAATAGGTCCTATAGTTATGACTATTTTTTTATGGGTTCACATAAAGTTAGAGTTTGCTATAATATTATTTTGAGGGCAAAATATAAGTACAATTTGCGATAAAAAAATATAATGCGACCCTGTTTTCACCGAAAAAATGAAGAAAACTCGGAAGGTATTTTATCAATTTTTTTAAATGAATCTTTGATTTCTAATCATTTCAGCCCCTCGTACAAGATATGGTGAATTGAATTGTATTCATTCATGTACCAAATGATTCTTGTTTACTGCAAAATTGGCAACCGAAACGACACCTTTCACTGCAAATTTTGAAAAATACTCCCAGGAAAACTCATTTATTTTAGGTTTAAAAACAGAAAATGCAAACTATAATTATTTCAGCCGCTAGTTTAGGAAATGATTATTTAAGAACGTTAACAGTTTTTGAATAAATACTAATAGTTACGTCGTAATGTTGAATGAAAAAGGAAGCATTTTGCAAAATACGCTCGTTTGTAGGAATAAGGCCTCTTAAGTACATTATTTAGATATAATTTTGATGTCTCAATGTAAGTTGAGGAAATGAAAGGCTAGTGGAAAATGTCAAACGTATTGAAGTCCCAGGACGAGCTGCCCAGCGTCTATTCCCATGACGTACCTTTTGATAGCCGCAAGCCCGATAAGGAAGGCGATTTGCACTTTATAATCTTATTATTTATTAGAGAAATGGCAGCCTCTAGGGCCTTTGTCAAAGTCAAATACAGAATAAGTATAAGAAAAACATTTCACAATTCACAATACAAAGTATTAATGCATCATGTACGGTAATAGGCCTTCACGATGCACTGGATGATAGCTGGAGCAGCAGTACAAAGTATAATGGCGGCCGCGACCACGAACCGCCGAATGATGTCCAAGAATTGGTTATTCGCATTTCCAGAAGAATTCTTCATTAACTACTCCCGTCACGTTTACCATTCACTGTATAATATGCTATCAAAATTATACATTAAACAGCAGAATGCAAAAAATTCAAAAAAATCATGTAGCACGACTCGCCATGTTCCACGGATCATTCGAAAGTCCCTTTGTAATCTTGTTAGGAAACGGCTATGACAAAGTGTCATTCTTGGTTGAAGAAATGTCACCATTGCAATTGATAAATTACTTACTGCTATGGCGCGATGACCCGAAGTGGATCTTGACCTCCGACACCAAAGACCGCCATGCTTCTGTCCAAAGCCGTTTTTGTCCAGTCGAGTCCAGGCGCAGTGTTCTCTAAGGTCTTTTTGCACTTCGTCTCCACGTCCAGACGGTCTTCGGCCATTTGGTATCGTTTCTCCAATGATGTTCGATTTGGACAACAGATCTTAAATTCCTCTCCTTCTCAGGTTGACAGCTGACAGATCATACCCATAACCTATCCATAACCGTTTCATAACAAGATTACATATAAATTTCGAATCGCCCTCAAGGGCTCAGTTATACCTAAATATATATGTCAGCTCAGTTATATTATATGATTTAAATAACATTCTGATATCAGTGCGTTCAAATTGGCCTAGGATAGTTTTAATCAAACCTTTTACAGGCATTTCAGACGGGTACTGGCAACTTAAGAATGCATCTTTTGTTTAAATTATTTCGAGCGTGCAGCAGAGATTTTTTTCCATTTCAATAATGGCTTGATGCCAGTCCGATTCGTTTAATTTCATTCGTGTTCATTCATATTGAACAATTTTTTTTATGTTGACAGTAATGTTGTCTCGAAATAATGTTTAAAATGTTTAGAGCATAGTATTAAATTGAAATAAATCTTTATTTAGTTGTACAAACAGTCGTCATTGGTGGTCAGAGCAGCAGGCGAGTAAAGCTCATTTTTAAAAGCTCCTAACTATTATAATAGTTAAGAAAGCGAAGAATATCAAACAAGGGGCATAGGCTGGCATAGCTATGGACAATAAATATTAAAGTATCCTCTTAAACTAGTTGCGATACATGATGTTTTGTATGATACCGCCCGGAGCCCGCCAGACTGTACGCCGTAACCTTCTATTGTAATGACGTCGGTAGACTCGCTCTCTAGAGGAATTTTATCATCCACGAAGCATTAACCGTGTTAAGCTCGGACATATTAACTTAGTTCGGTTTTTTGATCGAAAACCATTCATCATCATCATTATCATTTCAACCTCTTGTTGCACATTACTGCATACTCCTCGTATACGCCATCCCGGTCCTGAGCTAGTCTCACCCAGAAGTGCTCCCCGATTTTCCGAAAGTCGTCCACCCGTCGGGCTAAAGCACGCCAGGCGCTTCTTTTATCCGAAAGCGACCACCAATCCGTCAACATTTACTAAAGCACTGTTATAGACTATCAAGCACGGTTATTACTACGGGTACAGATGTAGTGAACAATCCTTCGTCATCGTATTTTCTCGGAAACGTTCGTATTTCTCATCCTGCTTTAGTCAACCTCAGTACTTTTTGTAGTGAGACTGACTGAAATAGCACGTTCGTGCGTTTTCGTGAAAATACGATGGTAAATGTCATGATTTATTAGTAATTGTATCAAAAAGTGTGAGCAAATGTGTATTTTAGTCAGCAACATTCTTAAAACACCTGAATTTAATATCAGGGTGATGGGTAATGTTTAATGACTTATCTGATAACACTTGAGTTAGCAAGTGGTAGGGATAAGCGGGAGTTAGAGAGACGGTTGTTCAGTCTCGTCCACTTGGATTGGGGAAGCCAAAGAGTCAACATCTTGATGGTAACGGGTGAGATGTTAAAGAGGTACCTCCAATAGCTAATGTCTTGTTTTGAACAGCAATGGGACTCCGGTCTATTGTCGGGTTGAATGTATTCGGATACACGGCGTTCCCTAATTGGAAGGCACACTATAGGAAGCTTCAGTTTTCCTCCTAATTAGATTAGGTACTCCTTAGGGGATATTACTGCAATGTTCTGCCACCAGTGCAGCACTAGCCTTTTTAGTTTTTAGTAAACCATAGAGTAACTTATACATACTGTACACTGTACCTTTAACAGGTTTTTGACAAGTTTTCAGAGATAATAAAATATGACATTGAGGCATTAAGCCTCACATTAAGCCGGTTTGTTTACAGAGGACCTACCGGGAAACATGAATCCGAAATTTCGCAATATGCCTCTTTATCGCTCGAATATGCAAGAGTGACAGAGATGTTAGATAACGAAATTTCGATTTTCTTGTTTCGCGATAGACCCTCAGATTGTGGTAGTGGCGCCCCCTACGCAGTTTCGCGTAATATTCCCTATTAGAGATTAGAGATTAGTTTTCTGTCCACCTAACAGGCGTACCTATTCCAGCTATAAAAGCTATAAAGAAGGAAATAAGCATTAAAAGTTATATTTGACTTAACAGTAAACTTATAAGTAGGTAGATCTCGCAATATTTCTCACCTGCACGCACAATAAAAATTGAGGACGCTTTGACAGTTAAATTAATTCATTGTAGCCGGCATTGGCACTGCTGGGACGATTTATTATTCGACGGTTCTTTGATCGTACAACATTTGTACACCTCAAATTTTAACTACCGGGACATTGTTACGATTTCTTTATTTTGCTATGAATCGGAAACTTCAGAATCTGGTTATTGTCTTTGAGAAATTGGATGCCTTCGCCTTCGGTTAGAAAATGTCACTTTTGACACTATCAATCAATCTTTATGTAGAATGGCTCCATCGATACTGTCGATGATTTCGCCAACGTCAAAGTGGGATCCACGTGGGATCGAGTTATATTTCTTCAATTTTGATGTAAATCAGCCAGTGTACGGTAACCTACGCTGTGACATCTTATAAGCATTGTTCGAATCGGGCCGTAGGGTTCTTTAGTCAACAAGGAATTCTTATGACCTCGTCATGTCCGATTCGTTATGTCTGGCCGTTATGTCATGTCATAGCAAGCTGAGATTTGTGCTGGGCACATGTGATGTGTCGCTTAACATCAAACTCGGGTAAATCCATTCGACCCTCTCGGCAAATATCTACCCTATTACCTTTTCTTAATACCAAAATCGCATAATCTGACAGATGGATTTACCCGAGTCATGGAGACTATATAAAGGAGCCAAATCTCTATGTACGAAAAGTGTCCATCAAAAAACAGTAATTAGGCGGCGCCACACTGCAATACTACCAAAAACAACCTACGTAATTTGGTCGGGTTATTTGTTGCCTTAAGGGGCCCACTGACTATCAGTCCGCCGGACAATATAGGCCGGTCAGTTAGAACAAAAATTTGACAGTTCCGAACAACTGACAGGCCGATATCGTCCGGCGGACTGATAGTCAGTGGGCCCCTTATATGGTTCATGTTATACTCATGTCCCAGAGCCTAACTAGCGCAACTGGAGAGATTAGGAACTATTATTTACAGCTGAAAGCTGGTCACTTTTGCAACAGTTTTGCCATAAGAGATTGTCGTCCTTTCTATACCGTCCATAACCCGAGTGAAGTTAAGCGACTCACATATTACTCATGTGTGTTTCAAAGAAAAAGTTATAATTCCTTTTTCAGTAAAAGTAAATTAAAAAAAAAGTATTGTTTTGAATAGCGTTGTTACCGCATTCACTCCCAACGCGACCGCGCGCTACGCTTGTAGACCTTGTATTCGATAACGCGTTTTTTCTGCTTTGTATCGAAAAGCGCCTACGAACAGAGAACCCGCCTAGCGAGTCACTGGCAGTGGATGTGTTGGACAAATTATCAGGTGTCTGATATAGCCGCAGCAGGCCGCTGCAGGGGACCTTCTGGCCGTAGGGTGTCGTGTTCGTGTTTCAGAGGTTCCGGGACAAACTGCCGAATCCGACACAAGAGCAGCCGATTCAACGGAGCCACGCCGTTTTGTCGCATAAATAGTGTTTAGTTTAAAGTTTATATAATACATTATGTATGTTAGTCTGTAAGGTATTTAATTAATTTTAATTTATAATTTATTTATTTAGATAACTAGGATCCATTGGGGTTAGGTACATGGTGACTTAAAATCTATTGTTAATATTTTAAATACTAATTAAATTAAATTAATTTAAAAATTTACAATAAATTAAATGAATGGATTTTTTTTACAATAAATTAAATTAATACAATCAAAATTCGCAATAAATTATTAAAATCAATTAAAATAGAATTCACAAATAAATAAATAAAATCAATCAAATTAAAATTTACACAATTGACTACCCATGATCGTTAAGTTATTAATGTGTTTGTGCATGGGCGAATCAGGCTTTTCTATAAAAACTTTTAGGATGCTGTTAGAGCTGCCCCGCATCCTACTGACTAGCGAGGCAGTTCTTTTGCGCACGATGGCGTGAAACCCGTCTGTACGTGCCTCCGCAAACATTTTAGATGCACTACAGAAGCGGGGCAGCTTCAACAACGCCCGAAAGCCGTTATTATATTGAACCCTCAGGGCACTGAGCGCCTTCTGAGTGCAGTTGTACCACAGGCTGCTCGTGTAGAAGCTCTGACAAAACGCTTTAAATAGAGTGATCTTGACTTGATCCGAGCAACGAGCAAACCTGCGGGCCAACATGTTACTCCTCACCGCCAGTGCCCTGCGTTCTCGTTCAATATCTAAATGATCTTTAAGGTCGTCGGTTAGATAATGCCCCAGATATATGAAACTATAGACTCTCTGCAATGGTATTTGTAATATGGGCCTTGTTGCCTGATTTAAAATTTAAAATAAATAAATAGCATATTAAATATATTAATAACGGGTCACTCACGTATTTTAAGTCGAAAACGCTCGACATGTGATGTGTGTGTGATTGTGGTTGGTCAGTGCCTCCGAGCTGGAAAACTGTTTTGGGTACTACGTCGGTGGACAGTGTGGATGAACCATTAGCGAATGACGTAGTGAATGTTGTGTGCAACCCATCATTTGACAATAATGCCGTAAACGAGGGTAGTTTCTCGCCCCCCCTGCCGCCACCGGCGCCCGCGCCGAGTCATCGGGCGCGGAGAGCTGCGGCCCGCAGTCTGCGCCGGTCCGTCATCGTCGACGCAAGCTCCTGATGACGCTACTCGGTATGGAGTGAAACATGTCGAGCGTTTTCGACTTAAAATACGTGAGTGACCCGTTATTAATATATTTAATATGTCTGTGTCTCACGGAAGTTTTGTTATTTAAATAAATAGCGTTTCAATTGATTGCCGAAACCACTGAGATAAAATGGTCCCCTCATTAAGTCCTTTATGTCGGATAGATAATTAAATTAATCTACCCACTAGTGATGTACCGACTATTGATTTGGCCGACTAGCCGACTAATCGGCGCTCGGATGACCGATTAGTCGGCCGACTAGTCGGCTAGTCGGCCAAATCCATAAATCATTTTCTCTCTTCAAAGTTCGCATTCGGATCGGATAGTCACTGCCGCAGCTTTGTCTAAGTTCGGATGATTTGAAAAACATTTGTTTTGCTCCTTGCGTCGCTTTAGCTTTTCGCGCGCAATTTTTGTACATTTGATTTAATAAATGAAATGCACAATATATGTAACATGATATCACGGTAACAAATATCCAAATAAAATATATTTCGTTCAAATATACAGACTTCATGCATGAAGCCTTTTGAGCATTTTGAGCAAAATAGACTTTCCTTAAGTGTCCCGCGTTTTGTGAGGTTAATCATCTTGTAATAACTTAATTACAGATGCTTGAAAAATTTTTTTAAAAAAAAACAAGGTGATGTACCTACATAATTTATTTTATTAGAAAATATGTTACATGACTTTACAGAAATCCAATGCGCCATGAAACTTAAAATTAACATTAAACAAACAGGTTATTACAAATAACAATAAGGTACAAACAAATATTTACAAATAACACAATTACAAATTACTGTTACTAATTAAACTTTCACGGATGTAGGCCTCGCATCCATCACCTCACAGAATTTCAGGCATTCATTTCTCACAGACGCCCATCGCCAAGCAAACAAGTCGCACTCGGGTGCTGATGCCAAGAGAGCATTCAACTGTGTGAAGGCACCGAGCAGCGGAGAGTTCAAGCGCGACACGGTGCGTCTCTCTGGCAAAGCCAACAGATCGCGTCGCCGCGGTCTGAGGGCTATCCTGGGGATGTCCGGTACATGTAGTCGCACGTGTCGACTCACCAATTCTGGGCAGTCTGAATCACCGCGCAGGGTCCGACACGCAAATGTCAATAAGCTAAGGTTACGTCTCACCTCCAAAGAGTTGTAACCTAAGGCCCCAAGGAGATACTTCGTCGGATAGAGAAACGGGTAATAGCCAAACATTTTCTTGTATAAAAACCTTAAAAAGGCTTTTTGTACCTTTTCAAGAAGCAAACTGTAGGTAGATTCGTAGGGATGCCAAACGATCGATGATGTTTCAAGCTTGCTTCTTACTAGCGCATTATAGACAAGCCTGATCGCAACAGGATCGTTAAATTGACGAAGATTGCGTACAACGAAGCCCAGTCTTCGAAAGCAGTCGGTAGCAAGCGTCAAGATATGCTCGTGGAAAGTAAGCCGCGTATCGAAGACCACACCCAGATCTTTAATAGAGCTCACGCGGTTTATAGGCTCGAACCCCAGCACATATTGTGCATGCAACGGCATATGAGCACGGCTGAAAGTGCAGACGCAACATTTAGCCGGGTTGAACAGCAACTTGTTTTCGGTGCTCCAGAGAAAAACCGAGTCGATGTCCCTTTGTAACGACTCACAGTCACAGTCAGTACTTTGCTCCACTCCATACACCAACTTAAGGTCGTCTGCATATAGGAGACACTGAGCCGATTGAAGGACTGACCTGAGGTCGTTTATCATGATCCCAAATAAGAAAGGACCTAGTATGGAGCCTTGACTGACCCCAGATCGGGTATGATATGTGACCGTGACGAAGCATCCATGCTTGACATAATAAAACGTTTGCAATTGTAACCAACTACATAATATTGTACGGACTGCGACGACATATATACTTTTTAGATACTTCGACAATACCTGAGTTTGCCCTTGCTATGTATACATAAACATTGTTTTTAGTGTGACATTGTTCATTTATTTATTAAATTTTTACTTCATAAATTGTTGGTTTTGCTGTTTTAATTTTAAGTTAACAATCTTTTAATGAAAGCATTTTGTTTTATCCTTTTGTGCTAAGTACTATGTCTTTTTCTTTGAAACAAATGAATCTATCTATCTACTCCCTACAGACAAATTTAATATAACAATATTAACAAAACAAAACGTATAATTTTATTAATTTGAGTAAACTGGGTATTAAACATTTGATCAATATTTGCTGTTTATTTCGTTTATGTGCTATTTTTCTGTATTTTTCTGTTTCTGTGGCCGACTAATCGCCGACTACAAATGTGGCCAGATAGTCGGCTTTCCCGACTAGTCGGCGACTAGTCGGTACATCCCTACTACCTACCCTTTACAGCTGATTGCTAATACACCCATATCAAACATATTCAATTATGGTATCGGCTCGGCTGGGTATAGGAAATATTGGCACATAACCCTCGTCAAAACATCTAGAATCAATCATGCGATTACATTGTTCATTATTACAGCCTACCCTATTAAACGAGGGATACCTACTTTTAAGTACGTAATTTAATTACGTATATTGCTTAATCGAATTTAAACTATCGTGAGACATATTAACTTAGCTAACTTAGCGGTTTCACTCACATATTTTTAGTCACTCGCGCGACTTGTACCCGAGAGGGGGTCCCGTTGTTTGACATAATTATTGAAAGTCATAATGTAATGGTTGTTGTATTATCATTAGTCATAATTCCGAAACCGTTAACTTTTCAGGATTTTCCTCGGGTTATCCTATAGACAGGTTAGGTTAGGTTAGGTTTGTTTTATGGCAATCCTGAAAAGTTACACGTTTCCGAGAAAAATCAAATTATGACTACTTATAATATGACAATCATTACATTATGACTTTCAATAATTGTGTCAAACAATAGAGACCCTTCGGAGAGCCTAGGTCTCCATTTTCAAGCACTAACAGTGCCTGAGTGAGTAGCGGTCACGACGGGTGGGCGTCACATGCTGTCGATTACTTACTTAATCCCCACTAATATTATAAATGGGAAAATAACTGTTTATCTGTCAGTCTGTAACCTTTTCACGCTTAAACCGCTGAACCGATTTACAGTGCGACATAAATTAGTAGAAATTAAATAAAATTTAACTAAAAAAAACCATACTAAGCATTTTACGTCAAAAATATGACAGTTACGTAGGAAGTGGCGCCCTCATTTATTTTCTATTATTTTATGTCGCACTGTAGATGAAATTTATTACGGAGATAGTTTGAGCCCCGGGGTAAGACATATATTATCATAGTTTTTATCTGGGAATTCATCCCTTAACCCGCAAATGCATGATTTTTTTCTTTTTGCCTGGAATGAATATAGGTATGGATTACATAATTATTTACTGATTCTGGAAAAAAACGGATTTTCACTGCCAAATCAGTGTTTGAATTTACATAGGGTAAATTATAATTTATATAAATATACAATTATTGGTAATAGGTAGACACCAACATAATCAAAATGAACATTGATGTGTTATGTATACCTTTGTGCATCATATTTAATGATTGTTTACTTAATGGAACCTTCCCCGATCTATTCAAAAAAGCAAAAGTTGTTGTAATTCATAAAAAGGGAAGCAAAACCGATATGAACAATTTCAGACCCATATCTCTGTTGCCAATTCTTGCCAAAGTATTTGAAAAATGTAAAAGAATACAAGCTCATTTTGAAAACCATGATCTTTTTACCTCGCATCAATACGGCTTTAGGAGAAATAGAAACACGTTGGCGGCAGTAAGTAAATTGGTAACAGAAGTTATGACGTACCTTAATACAGGACGTACGTGTGGGGGCATTTTCTGTGATCTCACCAAGGCCTTTGACTGCGTTGATCACGAAATACTGCTAAGTAAACTTGATTTCTATGGGGTACGTGGCATTGTTCTGGCCTTGTTGAGATCATACCTGACCAACCGGTGCCAATATGTAGAACTACATAAGATCTCAAATGAAGATGCGATAAGTTCCGATGAGAAATATGTTAAATTTGGAGTTCCACAAGGACCAGTGCTAGGACCGTTACTATTTATAATATTTATAAATGACCTGCCTGATATGTTAAGCTATGGCACTCCATATCTCTACGCTGACGATACAAGTGTTATTTTAAGTGCAATGTCCGTTGAAGATTTAAATGTACATATGCAAAATTCCTGGACGCAACTTACCAGATGGTTTGCAGCCAACGGGTTGAAAATGAACTGCAGTAAAAGCTTTTATATGGCATTTCGTAGGAGCACAACAAGTCCTGATTTTGACTGTGATATCCCAATCAGTAAAGCAAAATGTGTGCAATTCCTAGGCGTAGATCTTGATCCGTACTTGAGATGGCATGATCAAATCGATAAGATTAATACAAAATTAGCAGGGGCTTGTTATGCTATGAAATCCCTAATGAACATTGCAAGCAAGGAAGTCTTACTAACTATGTACTTTTCATACTTCGAAAGCATAATTAGATTTTGCATTGAGGTCTGGGGAAACGGAACCAATATAAATTCACTTCTGCTCAAGCAAAAAAAACCCCTAAGAATAGTCGAAGGATGCCGTACTATACCTGAATCGCACCGTAATTTATTTATAAAGAACAAAATTTTGACTGTAATTTCTATGTACCTATACATGATATGTGTTTATGTGTTCACCAACTAAGACTTGTACGCGGAACAGGGTGCGACCATTAACCATTACACACTGCGAATTAGAAATAGGTTCCTCTTAAATGAAGCACATTATGTAAATTTTGATAAAAGCTTAAATAATACTGCCATAAGAGTATACAATTTATTGACTGACGAAATTAAAAGTATAGTAGATTTTAAAACTTTTGACAAAGCAGTTAAAGAATATTTCTTGAGCCGTCCTTTTTATTCCATAAATGAATACTATGATAAGTTTTTTGACCAATGTACCTGACATCTCTTTTATTATTAATCTAACGCATTTTGTTCTTCTATAATAATTTGATATTTGATTTGACATTATTATTGTTTTTTTTTTACATAGTTTTTATTATTTGTGATCCTTGTATTAATGTTTTATTCTTTAAACTTACCTGTCTAATTTTAAGATGTGTGTGTGTATTATTATTTCTAATATGTATTGTTGTGATCTCTGTTTTTTTTTAAATTGTATTTGCATGCATTTTTATGTGTTTGACGCAAATAAATAAATGAAATTAAATGAAATGAAATAGATATACTTATGAAAAATCTTACTACCATTAGAAATTTACACTATTTGTAATATACATATAATAAATATATAACGCAACATGACATGACAGATAATGAAATGTCACTAAAAGGTTTGTTAGGGTTCCGTACCCAAAGGGTAAAAACGGGACCCTATTACTAAGACTCCGCTGACTGTCTGTCTGTCTGTCCGTCTGTCACCAGGCTATATCTCATGAACCGTGATAGCTAGACAGTTGAAATTTTCACAGATGATGTATTTCTGTTGCCGCTATAATAACAAATACTAAAAACAGAATAAAATAACACATTTATAACTTGTTACTGGAGATAAGATGCTTACCTTCGACATTTAATGGGCATTCGCAGGTAAAATAAACCGGCCAAGTGCGAGTCGGACTCGCGCACGAAGGGTTCCGTACCATTACACAAAAAAACGGCAAAAAAATCACGTTTGTTGTATGGGAGCCTTTTTTGCACACTCTTACCGCCTACTCTACAGCAATAACAATTAACTACCGCTATTCGTTACCTTCGATGGTAACAAAGTCGACCCGAGGGTAATCAAATACATATTAAGTGTTTTCAATAGCCATAAAGTGGCTAATAAACATTCGTTTACTGTAAACTGATATAAATACTAAGAAAAAGTGGCCAAGGCCTCCAGTGCCCCAGGCCGGGATTGAACCAGCGTCCTCTGCTATCGCGGCAGGTGCCTGAGCTATTCGGCCACCGGGTTCACGACAGCATAGGTCGAATTTTTCCAAGTAGGTATATGCATTTTTTTTTATACCACGTCGGTGGCAATCAAGCATACGGCCCGCCTGATGGTAAGCAGTTACCGTAGCCTATGGACGCCTGCAACACCGGAGATTTACACGCGCGTTGCCGACCCTAACACTCCTCTCCCTCGTTGAGCTCTGGCAACCTTACTTACCGGCAGGAACACAACACTATGCATTTCCTACTGAAGGCTTATGGCGCAATATTTTCTGAATATAATATAATATATTTGCTTACTGTATATTTATTAAGGTTAAATGTATAAAAAATATTAAGGTTAAGGTAAATTATTGCCGAAAACGCTTCTTCAAAAAACGAATCAAGTCATTGCTACCCACCACCCATTATTATATTATTATCCATCTGAGTAGAAATCATGAATTCATTAAATTAAACAATAAGGAAAACCATTATAAATACTTCAGAGAACGTCTTTTCATCCCCCAATTATCAAATTGAGTCCTATTAATACAAATTCCTTTGTTATAGGCTAAAGATTGAGCAAGATGGTGAAATAAGTATGGAGATGGACGATAAAGTGTCGGGGCCGGGGGGAGTGGCGCAGAAGAACTGGACGCACACGAACGCCAGCTTCCCGCTTCCCCTGGACATGACCTTCAACCACGGGCACGTGGTGCAGATCTGCGTGTACAGCGTGCTGATGGTGGTGTCGGCCACGGGGAACCTCACCGTGCTGACGCAGCTAGTAAAGCGGAGGCGAGCGGGCCGCGCCAGCAGGCTCGATTTGCTGCTGATGCATTTGGCTATCGCTGATCTTATGGTAAGTGTTATCATCAAGGGTTTACTATTTGTTTCTAGGAACTTATGACATCCATCACCTGCGCATAAACTTTATTTTATTTTGTAGCCTGATGGTAGACTAAAACATCGTTACACGCACTAGTAAAAATATTTATTATTATTTGGACATAAATAACACGGCGTTTATTTATACAAAAACCGGCCTATAAATATCTACTGACTTCTGGATAAAAATATTGTAGAATTCTTGCTAAATATAAGGTGTATTTGTGTATTGGGATAGTTTTGAAAAAAAAAAAACAAATAAGTATCTACTAAAAGACATCATTCAGATATCATTCTGATGTCAGTGTACGTCCGAATTGGCCTGTTTGTCCTCATTCGCCCGTGCGTCTCGCTCGCGCCAATACATGTACGGACACGTACGAGCGAAATGCGGGGGCGAATGATAACTAAATGACATCAATTAGATATTATTTTGATCTCTATATGTACGTTCAAATAATTTACCTCCTTGACGCCAGACGTCTTATTGCTACGAGTAGTACCTACCTACCTACGTAAGTCTTTGAGTATATACTCAAAGACGTAAGTATTTGATTAGGTTACAGGCTAAATCTTACACAACAAAAGCTTTTTATAGAGAACATTAGGTAAATCAATACCTATCTTATTTATGTAGTCTAACAATAAAGAAGAAAAATAAAAGCAGGAATTCGGTATATAATAGGCTAAATGACAAATTTTAATTACCTAATGGTACTAATCAATCAGGCGTGTTTTAGGATCAAATGTCTATATGGGACCTATTGTATTAAAGCAATACAAAAGTCAGAAATGATAGTCAAAGACCGACAATCGTACCTCACTCACGAAACGCTCGTAACAAAACCATAAAGGTGACTGTCCATTTGTGACTGCCGCTGCACTGCAGTTGCGACGTTACGCGGTCCAGCACTACTGTAGCAGCACGACTGCTGCTGTTGCGGCGTGCAGTCGCGACAGCGTTAGTTGATGGCTTGTCAATGTCAAGTAATATAATGTCAGACGTACAAATAAAATACTTATTTTAGTTTTGTATTTTTTACGAGAAGAAGCGAGTGACGATAATTCTACATGTTACATGAAAAAGAAGACCAGTTTGCCTTTCTACAATAGTACAATAGTCAGAGTCCGACGAAGGCAGCTACGCAATATTAATATAAAATCTGCTATTTAATGGTGATCGTTTATTCAGGGAATATTGCCGATTAAATGAAAAGCAATTCAACATTGAATGAGACTTAATAATTGACGAAATACAACCAAATTCCTCAAATGAAATTAATGCAGAAGAAAAATATTATTCTTAACATTAAGGTAAGATCACATTGTGAAATTTTCTTCCCCATCCTCTTGCCTGAATGCGTGACCACCGCACACAGCAAGCCGACGCAAACGGGACTCATGTAGTTCGTGATATATACTACTTAATCCACCTGCATCAAGTATAGGTACCTACTCGGCCGTCAGAAACGTGCGGCTGGATTTAGAAGTCTGTGATAAACGTCCCCTCAAAACCATGCCAGGTAGGCTCTTTATCAGGTCTTTCATTGATTTCTGCAGTGATTCGTGGGTTCCGGAGATGGCGATGCGACACGTAACAATAAATTATCCAATGGTGGGCAGACAGTCGTTCCGTATTAGCAAAGTATTACAGATTTATCTTTCTAAGTATTCATATTAAGCCAATTTTACTTTCTTTAGGTACCTAACAATGAAGTATGATGAATAAAATAATTTGTAAGAGCTATAAGTAATTGCGCAATTTACACTTCATATTGTCCAGTTTCGTATTTCAAACTGAAACACAAATTTAAATCTTATAATTCCTCTCGTGTTGCAGGTGTCCCACTCTTCATGATATGACCGCACCATCCATATAAAACTTGACGGGCGAGACAAGAAATCCTTAAGCTATTTCCCTCACCTTGGCCGATAGAAAGAACTTTTAATAAATTAATTTGAATAATAAATGGTTTCCTCGTGTTGGTGTAATGAAAAATTACGTGTTGCACTGTAACAAAGTTTGTTTAACCCTCATGCCTTGAGATCCCCGCAACTGTCAATATTCTAAATTTTAAAGCATTCGCTTCTCTCGTAGTTCAATTTTGTATCCTTTCGTACGTTTGGGTATCAATACCATGAGATATTAAACAACATCTTTGCCCCTTGTAATAAAAATTAATGATTGCTTCTTTTATTTAGCTCAGGAATGGCTTTGCAATGACAAAATGAGAAAGTGTCACCATAAACGACATTATATAATTATAGTTTGTCAAAGGACTGTCTCATTTCAAACATTAGATGACCAACTATACTATGATATTACGACTAGAGTTGCCAGGAATATTCGCAACTATTCGGTATTCGGCCTATTCGGCCACTTTGCCGAATATTCGGTATTCTATTTGCCTCTCTATCGCTCGTGCCCTGTCGAGCTTATAGGCCTTATGGCTATCTTCGCAAAACTACGAAAAAATATAAGAACAGTTTATATAATGAATTTATCATGAAATGTTAAAAAAATCACATAGGAAAATATAGGGACTGTCTCAATTGAAACAGACAGAGAGAATCATATACTATCTTTGTCTTGGGCTAGTATACTATAGCACCCAAAGGAAATGGATGAGTAGATTTTTGGTTGTTCTTATTTACTGACAGATTTGGTTTGCCCTTCGAGCAACACGGAAGGGAGTCGGCATTCGCACTATTTCCCCTCTGTCGAGGTACAAGATCAATTGTGCATGCATACAACTAGCGCGGTACGTACAACACACACCTCGTGTTGCACACAATAATTGTGTAATGCGCTCTTTATTATAAAGAGATCGAGGTGTGCAAGACTTGTCTTTGACGTGTGTCATTTTCTATGTATTTGTGTCATCATTAGAGATTGGATTTTGTAATAACTATAAAATCCAGGAATATAGGACGGAGGAAGTCTAGGTAGCCGTAGTAAGTACAAAGACTAGATGCGATTCGTAGGAGGTTTAATAAAAGACTAACAAACTACAACTACCCTATACCTAAGTAAGCATAATCTAGGTGTACCCACATTGTATATATATATACATATATCACACCTCCCTTCTTAATCTCTAAACCTTAAAATAATCTATAACAAGTAATAAAGATTGAAATTGTTTTGAGGCAACTTATTGTCCTAAATAAATCTATATCTAATCGTAAAGACCTTATTTGCAAACTATCCATGCTCCTCTCACATAAATTTAACTCGTACATATTAATCTATTTCAAGCTTACGAATTCTGCTCGGTAAAGGTCTGAGGTTCAGCGGGGATCGCCGCTGTAGCGGAGGAGCCGGACGTGGGGGAGGCACCCCAGCCACATTTGTTTCACTATTTTCAGCACTTGCTACTTCCACCTTTTGGGGAGGCTGCGCGTTTCCCTCGCCCACTTCCGTCTGCTGGCTAGAGCGCGCGACGCCGTCGCCAGCCCCTGGCGACCGCTCGTTAGTCTCGTTGACCTCTTCAGGGCAAGGTACAGTCGATAACCTAGATCTACGTCTGATTTGATCAACATGCCTAAGAACCGATCTACCGCTTCCGCTATCTAAGGTGTATCTCCGCGAACCTTCGGCACTCCGCACCGTACCTCTAACCCATTTGTCGTTACCGGTATAATCGCGAGCCCAAACTGCGTCCCCCGGCCGAAAATGACGTTGCGTACCGCCTGCGTTCTCGACCTGCCGCTGCTGAGCCGAACTAACCCGTTTCTCCAGCGCACTCTCGCTGCGGAGCAAATCTAACCGTGAACGTAACGACCGCCGCTGCAAAAGCATCGCCGGACTATCTCCTGTGGTACTATGCATGCTATTCCTGTATGTCATGAGATAAGTCTGCAGCGCCGCGTCGACATCTGTACGCTCTCTAATAGCCTTGCTAATCGCACGTTTACATAATTTGACAGCATTTTCCGCGGCTCCGTTCGACGCTGGATGGTATGCTGGAGAGAAAGACTGCTTTATGCCATTAGTTTCAAGAAAATGTTTGAATTCATTACTTGTGAACGGTGGACCTTGGTCTGATACTAATTCCCTTGGCAACCCAAAACGCGCGAAAGTTGCTCTCAGTTCTTTAATTACTGCCCCTGCGTTCGTCCTAGACATTTCAAATATTTCCAGCCACTTTGAACTCGAATCTATTAGTACTAAGAACGTTTTTCCCTTGAATGGCCCCAAAAAATCTACGTGTAGCCTACTCCAGACGTGGGTTGAGTAAGGCCAAGGGCTCGGAGGAGCATGCGTCGGCGCCGGCGCCTCCGCGGCACATGTCTCACATTGCCGACACTGCGCTTCCACCTCGGCGTCAATATTGGGCCACCAAACGTAACTACGGGCTAAGGCCTTAGTCTTTACTATGCCCATATGACTAACGTGTAGCTGCTTGAGAACTGTTTCCCTCAAAATGGCTGGTATCACCATCCGGTAACCCCACATTAAGCAACCTCGGTCTACATACATCTCGTGGCGCCTTAGTAGGAAAGGTTTGATCTCTTCATCTTGACACGATGTCGGCCAGCCTGACTGCACATACGACAACACCCTACTCAGAGTAACGTCATGTGACGTAGCCGACTTAACTTGCTCGTTAGTTACAGGTAAAAAATCTTCCACAAAATTAAGGTAAGTCACCTCCTGATTTTGTTTCTGATCTTGACCTCCTTGCGGCAGCCTCGATAACGCATCAGCACAGTTTTTACTTGACGGTACGTATTCAATTTCATAATTATATCCTGACAACAAAATCGCCCAGCGCTGCAATCGGGACGCCGCCATCACCGGGATCCCTACTTTATCGCCAAAGATGTATGTGAGCGGCTTGTGATCGGTCCTCAATATAAATTTACGACCGTATAAATATTGGTGAAATTTCCGTATTCCGTACACTAAGGCTAGCGCTTCCCTATCAATCTGCGCGTACCCACGCTCGGCCGGGGTAAGAGTACGCGACGCGTAAGCCACCGGTCGCTCGCCCTCTGGCGTGAGGTGCGATATAACGCAACCTATCCCCACCCCGGATGCGTCTGATGTCAAAACTAACGGCAGAGAACCCGAATAGTGCACCAAAACTTCACTCGAAGTCAGCACTTGTTTGACCTTGTCGAACGCCTCCTGACAACTCGCGCTCCAAACAAATTTGGTTCCTGCCTTTAACAAATTATACAATGGCGTAAGCATGGTACTAACGTTTTTTATAAACTTCCCGTAATACATTATCATACCCACGAACGCTCGAACCTCAGACACGTTGCTAGGTGCCGGGGTATTCACGATGGCCCTAACCTTATCCGGACACGTATGGACCCCCTCCTTGCTAATGACGTGCCCCAAATAATTAATCGACTCTTCAAAGAACGCGCATTTATCTTTTCTGACCCGCAACCCATATGCCTGCAATCGTTCAAATACTTTGTATAAGTTGTCCACGTGGGCTTCCGTATTGCTACCCGTAATAATGACGTCATCCAAAAATACGCCCACGTGCGGCAGGTCAGAAAATAATTGTTCTAGATGTCTTTGGAATATTCCGGGGCTAGATGACAGGCCGTACACTAAGCGGTTGTACATAAATAACCCCTTGTGGGTATTTATTACGGTGTACTTTTTTGATTCATCAAGCTCAAACTGCGCGTAGGCTTGCGAAAGATCAATCTTGCTGAAACGCTCCCCCCCATGTAAACGTGCTAATAAATCCTCCACCCTAGGTAGCGGATAACGGTCAACCTCTAAAACCCGGTTCAAAGTCATTTTAAAATCAGCGCAGATACGTATGTTACCGTCTTTTTTTACGACCGGCACGATAGGCGTGGCCCAGTCGGAGCGGTCGACGGGGGTGAGCACGCCGTCGCGCACCAGCTGCTCCAGCGCGCGCTCCACCGGCTCGCGCAGCGCGTACGCCAGGGGGCGCGCGCGCAGGAACACAGGCCGGGCATCCGCACGCAGGTGGATGCTGACCTTGCCGCCGGTAAACCGCCCCAGGCCGTCCGCTAACACCTCAGAGAATCTGGAACTGAAAGCACTATAATTAAACTGACCGTTAATTACATTATTCACCTCACAGTATTCCGTCACGGGAATTAAGTCCCTAATTATATATAATTCATATAACCATTGCCGACCGAGCAACTTACTTTTGCCGTTTCGTATTACAAACAAATCCAAATGCTTTTCTATACCCCTAAAACGCACTAACGGTCTTATCAGCCCTACCGGCTGCACCCACTCGCCCGTATAATAACGCAAATATAAATTACATTTGGTTAACTTTAACTTACTAAATACAGCTAAATACATTTTTTCACTTATACATGAAACGGCACTGCCCGTGTCACACTCCATATCCATGTCTATACCTTGTACATTTAACTTTAACATAATCGGTTTATATGCTAACGCGGATAATTGATTTAAAGTCACAATAATTACCTCGTCACTGTCTTCACTGCACGCATTTTCCTCATCCACGACGGTGTTGGCATGCACATCGTATTGCTCCGTCATATTGGGACACATACGCTTTAAATGCCCCTGTCTATTGCATACCCGGCATACATAACGAGCAAATTGGCATCCCGCCTTGTCGTGCGCCCCGCCGCACGCACTGCACTGCTGGGCCCCGCGCGCCGGGCCCCGGCCTCGGCCGCCGCCGCCGCTGGCGCCAGCGCGGCCTCCCCGGCCCGCGCGAGTCGCCGCCCGGCCAGCTCGCTGTCCCGCCTGGCCTCCTGCCCAGCGTGGTGTCATCGCCTTGCACTCCACTGTGCCTGCTCCACTCGAAGGTCCCGCGCGACCCTCCACGAGAGCCGAGTCTTTTTCCGCCGCCTCCATACTAACCGCCAATTTATACGCTTTCGCAAAGTCCAATGACTCTTCCGTAAACAACCGTTGGCGTATAGTCTCACTCTGCAGTCCACAAACCAGCTGGTCACGCAAACTGTCCTCTAACCAAGTTGAAAATTCACAGTCTTTTGACATTTGCTTTAACACGGCCACATATTCCGAAATAGATTCGTTCGCACTCTGCTTCCTATGCCTGAATTTAAAACGTTCGGCTAAAATACTTGGCTTAGGTTGTAAATGTTTTTCTAATATTGACGTCACTTCTGTAAATGTTTTGGTAGATGGTTTGACGGGCGTGCACAAATTCACTAAAAGTTCGTAACACTCAGCTCCCATCACCGTAATTAACGTTGGTACATACAACGATGCATCAATTTTATTCACTATAAAGTATTGTTCTAAGCGATCTACGTACAGCCTCCAATTATCCGTTCCCATTTTAAATTCCGGTATTTTACCGACCGCCATTGCTCGATCCGGTGCCGCCGTCACACTCATTAAGAAAAAATAACTCGCGTTATCAGTTCGCTCGCGCACCACTATGTATAATTAACAGCAAACAACGCAGGTCCAGATTGTCTCGTCGCCACTATAAAATCCAGGAATATAGGACGGAGGAAGTCTAGGTAGCCGTAGTAAGTACAAAGACTAGATGCGATTCGTAGGAGGTTTAATAAAAGACTAACAAACTACAACTACCCTATACCTAAGTAAGCATAATCTAGGTGTACCCACATTGTATATATATATACATATATCACAGTAGTGAGTGAGACTGTGTGCACGTTTTCCTCCGTAAAAAATGGCAGAACGATTTGTACGGTAAGATATCGCTTGGGCTCCTCCCTTCCGACGTGTCGGAAGCCGGTGTTGCTCGAAGTGTTTGCCAGACTATAGTTAACTTCCGAATTTGACGCTCTCTTTTCGGACCTATCATTATAGTTTCCTGACTGGCTCTGTGACATGGCTCAATCTAGGAGGATATTACCAAACGGAGCCGCCACGTCTGTAATTTGCGGTACATAAACGTCTGCCAATTTTTGCGGGGGAGGGGAACGTCAAATGTATACGTAACGTCAAAATAGCCATGTCAGATAAACGTCAGTCCATACATTGTGTATGACCATTGGCCGACTATTTTCGACAGAGGGGAATGCCAATGGCTACTCCGTTTTGTTATATCCTCCTAGGGCTCAATATAGATTAGCAAAAAAGTTTACAGTAGGTACAGTCGCCATCGGATATATCGGAGCGACCGAGGTGCTAAAAATATCTGAACATGCACTCTAGCGCCTTGACAATAAAGGCGTGTTTAGATATGTGTGACCTCCTTGGCCGCCCCGATATATCTGCGATATATGGCGACTGTACCATCGGGATTCTTTGTCCGTGGGTGTAATAAGCTCCTTAGAACGTAGTGGTTATATCCTCTTTGCTTAGAACTACTAATATCTGTGACCAAAGACATTTCAGTGCAGGTGACAGATTTGACGTGCGGTCTGCAGCCGCAGTTGCAATAATACACCAAATACGCAAAAATGGCCATGCTACGTGCGGTCGGTCTTGTCATTCATTTTACTATGGAAATTGACAATAACACCGACGTGTCGGAGCAGTAGTGCAGTTGCGGTCGGGAAAACGTTAAAATCACCATATTACGTGCAGTCGATATCGTCATTCATTTTACTATGGAAATTGACAATAACACCGACGCGTTCAGGCCGCTGCAGTAGTGTCGGTGCAGTCGCGCAGCTGCGGTCAGAAATGGACTGTCACCTTAAGTGAACATGACGTCAAGGTCGCTGAGAGCCCATCTTGAAGTATGTACCTATTCTTATTGAGCAGATTTCAATAAGAATACATCAGTAGGAAACTAAGCAATACAAATTTAGTAAAATGAATGAGGGAGAAATTCTTAGGGCTAAATAATGTGACGGCAAAAACAGATTTTAGTTCTTAAATGTGGTATTTTCTATAAAAAGGGACCTTATTGTCGATTGCGCTTACGCCATTATTAACGATGCTCCGATAAATCCGATATAAATACAATGCCGCGCGACGCTGTGCGGCGTAAGCGCCATCGACAAGAAGGTCCCTTTTCATAGAAAATGCCCCAAATGGGGTTTAGACAATAGTAGCAGTAATAAAATTTGACGCCTTCAATCCCTGGGATCCCTGTTTGCATGTCTTAAAATTTGAGCCCCTCGGATCAAATGCCATCTTGAAAAGTATAGGATTTTTCTGTTTTTTTTCTTTTTTTCTCGGAATACTGTGTATGGCGCGAAACGAAAGCTTTAATAAATTCCACACAAAACAGGGTTACCATGTCCCTAAAACGAAGCCTTCTTCTAAAAGCGTGTGTGGTTCGCCTACCTACGTAGTATGCTGCGTTAGGGTACTAGAGGACGATACTATATATAATAAATAGATAAATGCATAGAAAACATCCATAACTCAGGAACGTGATGAACGCGCAAATAAATGCCCTTACCAGTATTTGAACCCAGGGCCTCCTGCTTTGTAGGCAGGGTCAAAACCGACTACAATGCAATACTTTGTCTCCAGGTGACGTTCCTAATGATGCCGCTAGAGATTGCGTGGGCGGGCACGGTGCAGTGGCTGGCGGGCGACCTCATGTGTCGCCTCATGATGTTCACGCGTACCTTCGGCCTCTACCTCTCCAGCTTCGTGCTCATCTGCATCGCTGTTGATAGGTGAGTGATCAACAACTACAGTTGTAGACAAGTGAGAGACCAGACCTGCTAGCATGAGTTGCGTTCTCGCGCGCGACTCCATACATCTAGCGCGAATTCAAGTATGGACTCGCGCGCAAGAACGCAACTTATGCTAGACGCTAGACCGTCTGACTTACATTTTATAAAATTATAAAACGGGACTTAATCGCGTATTTAATTTTTGAGTCCCGTTTTACAATTTTATAATGTGTAGAAATCGTGAAAGTTTAAATCAGTGTTTCAGACTTACATTGACCGGGATATGGACCGTGATTACCTTTTGTAGTATTTTCAAGCTACCGATATTTCGACGCAGTAACATGCATCTTGTTCACGGGCGGGTTGTTCGAAATATCGGGAGCTCGAAAACAATACCAAAGGTAATCAGACAGTCAGGTAATAAACGTTTCAACCAAGGTACCTAGATTTGGAGTATTTAAATTATATTTGTACTAAGCAGATAAGTACCTACGTCTGCTAGCGATATAATAAACTTATAAATTTGTCGTCCCTTCCGAACTACCGTTCCTTTTGGGCATCGAGCGTCCAGTCAGTGCAGTATAAAAGATTTTGAAAATCTTTACCGAAATACCACCCACGGCCCACCGACGGTAAGTATCGAGTACCTAAGTAGCATTTTGCATATGTATCTGTCTATGCATCGATCATTTGCCTATTTTGAAGAAGCCTGCTGTACTAACAACAACACTAACTTTGACAGTTTTGACCTTTTGCATTAATCGCAGATACACAAATTATGATAAATATGTTCCAAGTTTATTTTCACATCACCAATTCGAAAACGGGCTTTTTCTTCCCTGCTAGGAGGGCTCAAAGTGGCACTTTTCTTCCCTGCTAGGAGGGATCAAAGTAGCACTTTTCTGTTCTAGGACACTATTTTTACATTTTTTTGCACATTATTTTTTTAACTTAAATAATATTTTTAAACATCATAATTACCTTATAGGTGATGTGAAAAGCAGTATGTGTCACATGGTAGCAAAATTGTTTCCATCTTGGGCGTAACACACTTGAATCCCTCACTATGCTCAGGATTCTACTTTAGAATCCCTCGGTACTCTTGGGATTCTATTATAGAATCCTGAGCTTCGTTTAGGATTCAATGTACGCCCTCGCCGTAAATATGTCATTTTGCTCCCTTATGACACAATCTACTATTTCATCCCATTGTGATAAAAACCGTCCCCTTATATATTACACATCGCCCGAAACGGGGGGCTGATAATAGTGGTTTGGAGTTTAGTTCAGCCAGAGCAAATATACGTTAGTTTATTATTAAACTCGGTGTTTGTTCCTTGCTATCCCTTCGAAACCAGAGTCCAAAGTTATACTTACACAGTTTTTTGTTACTAAGTTAGACCAAAATTTTGATAGCATACGCAGTGCAAGTGTTATTTATACGTCATAATTTCATAGAAGTTTGACGTTTAAAATAACACTTGCACTGCGTGTGCTATCAAAATAGTTGCAGACTGATCTTGGTCTAACATGTACTTATTCTATAATTAAAATTTCCATTTTTTATACAGTAAATAAAAGTAACACGAGCAAAAGCTTAACGCGAGACCACAGAAAGTTTTATTTCTGAATGAAAGCCCATAAACTTTCCGCAAATAAGAAGATACTTATTCACTGGAGAGATTGCCTCAAATATTTACTCGGGATATTCGGATTTATTTATAGCTACGCCTCGTCAAATTAAGCCGAATATGGGCAATCAGGGGAAATAATTTGTGTAGCTTTGTAAATAAAACTTTCTTAGTTTTAATTAAAGGGGCCCACTGACTATCAGTCCGCCGGACGATATCGGCCTGTCAGTTGTTCGGAACTGTCAAATTTTTGTTCTAACTGACAGGTCGATATCGTCCGGCGGACTGATAGTCAGTGGGCCCCTTAATAATCAATTTGGTTAAAACAGTCAATCTTTCATACTCTAAAAATTATACTAAATTACATTAAATTAAATCAAATATACAATTATACATCACAATAACAAATTACTCTTACTCTAAACTATACTATCCTAGAAACTAACACTAATAATAACAAGTCACATTTCAGCCGTCCCGAAAATCGTCCCGCGACCCCCCCCCCCCTGCTTTGTAAATTGGTATAATAATACCTCGTGGTGTCCAGATGAATATACTAAAAGTCGGGATTGGGGGGTGTGCTGAGGGAGTAGAGAGGGTTGAAGGTATCTACCTTTTTTCAGATTTTTGCTTATACCTATCTCGAATATCCTGACCCAGTTCATTGATCTTTAGTGGTGTAAAACTTTGTGGCTCTGCTCGTCGGTCGCTCCGGTGTGTAAACAAACAACTGGCAACTGTACGACTACCACCAGTTTGACACTAACATATTCGCTAGCGTGTGCGTAACTTACTTTCTATACATCTCGCTCTTACTCGCACTAATATTAGTGCGATGTATAGAAAATAAGTTATAGAGACGTTAGCGAATAAGTTAGTTTGACACTGCTACGGCAGTCGTGGTAAGACTACTGGTTTCAGTTAGAATATTGATATTCAAACTCATATTTAGCATGCGTTTCTGTCGCACTAAACTGGATTCCCACTCACCGGTGCCCCGCATGTCGCACTTGTACAATACAATTAACAAGCACAATACCCGGCTGGATATATATACACCATGACAGCTTTGTATAGTTTTAAAAATAAATAGCGCCACTGCTAAATAATTGTAATTATTTAAATTTAACGATAGATAGTTAAAAAAGAGGGCCGCTACGTACTGTATTTTGTATTTAAGTACCGTTTGAATACATCAAACTAGGTTTTATGTCGCTGGATTCGTCGATCTATGAACTCAAAACAAAATCGGCCGTTTTAACTTCGGACGCATAGATTGACAAATCCAGCAACTTAAAAACTATTATAATGTATTCAAAAGGTACTTAATTACAAAATACAGTACGTAGCAGCCCCCTTTTTAAAATATCTATCGTTAAATTTAAATAATCACAATTATTTAGCAGTGGCGTGTAAGCATCACAATAGTTAATATCCTATATGTGGCCTAATACTACTGATAATTACATGTAGTATGTACCTGGCTCTATACTTTTGATTGTTGTATCTATGGTCATTTTAGTTTTGAGAGAGAGAGCTGTCAGATTTGGCGGCAGGCCTGTGCGCGAGGTTATGTTACTCATGTTCGATTTGATCTTTATGTAATCTTATAATTAATCCTGTATATCAATGTAATAAAAGAAATGTCAAAGCAAGCAGTGGTTTGTGTGCTAAACCCCTTTTACTGAGCATTAAATCTATGGATGATTTCAACTCAGAAAGCGGGATTGTGAATTCAAATGCCCACATAGAAATTGGATGATTATTTTCACCTATATAGAGATGAAGCACACATCTCGAAGAATGTGAAAAAAAACGCTTAGTTAAGGCGTATATCTGGAGCATTGCTTTAAATGTTTGTGAGACGTGGACAGTAACACAACGGGACAGAGAGCGATTGGAGGCCTTTGAAATCCGGTGTTGGCGGAGGATGCTAAGGATTAGCTGGACAGAAAGGAAGACGAACGTTGAGGAACTGAGCATGGCAGGAGAGAAGAGATGCCTGTTAGGCACAACAGCTAACAGAAGGTGCAAGATGATTAGTCATCTAATACGGCACGACCCGCACGACAGATTCTTTTTAAACATCCTGAAGGGCAAGATTGAGCGAGAAAGACGCAGAGGAACACATATCTCAGCCAAATGAAAGATAGAGTTTCTGTCATGTTGTACGAGGGAGTCAAAAGGCTGGCCCAGCAAAGAATGGTAATTACTCCATCAACAAGAGCATAGCTCTTAAAATTGATGATGATGATGAAAGAGGTACATAGTAATGTAAGTTGCTTGGTCTTTTGAATGTTAATTTCATAATCAAGACAATAGTGTATATATATATAAATATATATGATACACGATTTCATTAGTTTGTTTTGTACGGTAAACAAAATGATTGACAATTGGTTTCATTTGTTTAAAATAAAAGTTGTTTTAAATTTGCAATGCACTGGACATTTGCTATGTATTGATCTAGTTATTAACCTGTGTTTTTTGTCATTGTTTGTTTTTGGACTGACACGTTGAGACACGTTGGAATACAATGAGAATAGATCTCGACGAAAATGCAAGCAAACAACCATCACGGTGAGATTGGTGAGACGCAGAGAACTATCATTAAGAGCCAACATGGTTATAAGAAGTCAAAATGGTAAGGATGGTATTGTGCTCTGTTCAGGTACAATTCAGGTGCTCAGTGAAGTTAATTATTAACAATGAGTTGTAAAATGACAATAATTGAATATTTACTAGGTATTATTACTATTATTTTTTGGATAGTCTAATGACACTAAAAGGTTATTTTTTGTTCTAATGATGCATGAGTATATAATGCCTATATATGGTAAGAGATAACAAAAAAGGTGATTGATTAGTATTGCAGAAGTTATTGCCATGATGAAATGATGAGATAGCAAAGATAAGAGGTAGCGACTGACAGATGGCTAGAATTGTAGGAGATTGGCCCATGACGGTTGTCAATGGGAAGATTTAGAAAAGGCCTTTACCAAGCATCACACTTATTGAGATAAATATCCCCGGTCTCTAATTCAGAATAAAAGAATCTTAATAGATAAATGTGCATATCGGTTATTTAGGTGAAAAGACAAAGAAACTAGTTTTTGTTTTGATGCAAACAAATTATTTATAAACATTTGTATATAGGCAAATGTAAAAAAAAAAAAAATGTTAATTAAAGATGGTATATTCTACATAGTAGTACTGTAGGTACATGCATTTAGTTGCCAATCATTGTTGTACTGAAAATTATTAGTCTGGATACTCCGAGAGATGCATATAGAAACAATAATAAATTAATGGAATTACACACAGTATGAATTCTAAATTTGAAATGAATGACATTGATAGTTTTACATCTATTTCATACTACTGTTTTAAATGTCATGCAATTGAAAATCAAAGTAACAATTTTAAAACATCATTATTATCATTCAGGGAGCATGATTTACATGATGACTGGTTGCGTTGTGGATATTGACATAGCATAAGAAAATGAAAAAAAAATGAAATATAAATGTTTATTTTCTGATAACAATAAGTACAGTTCACTTTCAGTGGTTAAGATCTCCTAGTAGGTATTTAAAAGAAGTTATATTTCACTCTATTTAGAAATCTTGAATACCTACTTCATACCTTTGAATTGGTGACAAGCGGTATTTATATTTAAACCTTATTGCACAAAATATACACCAATGTACACATTTGTTTCTCTAAATTTATAAGTTTAGTGCAAGTTCTGTCTAGTAAAAGCAGATTGGCTAAACAAGAACAGATTACTTTTTCCATGCTGTTGACACAATATTCAATATTTGTATTAAGCATATTGCATAGTATTCAGTTATATTTTGCAGTTGTACAATACAATAACAAACCACAAATGAAACTATGAATTGTTGCTATGAAATACAATTAATTTGTGACTTTATGGTTTCATTTGCATAAAGGGTGAATCTGAAATAATTATTGTATGACAGATTCAGGTTAAGAAATTTTACAGTTAGTGATGCCTAACTAAGTTAATCAAACTCTTAGGTCACAAATTATAAAATTCAGGTTACTAATAGGTAAGGACCATAAAGTGTCAAGAAAAGGCAAAAGCAGCATACTTGTGTATACATTATCAAGTTAAGAAAGTCTATTTGTAAAATTAAAAAGTTTACAAAAACAGTCCCTGTTTGAAAAAAAACAAGACAAAGAATTCTCATTGAAAATTGACTTGAAATGCAAAATCGATGAATAAGTACAACCACTGTCACAAGTGTTAGTACAAAATTTTAGTATGGTCCTGAGCAGAAGTCTGTGACTGACCTTAACAAAAGAATCAACACCAGAGTAGGTAAGTTAAATAAACGAAGCTAAAAGTAGATAACATTCAAACTTAAAGAAGCCTTATAAAGTAGGCTCAAGAAGCCTTATAAGGAGCTTGGAACTAATTTTTATTTTTCATCTCAATTCATGAAACTTTGTATTCTTAAAATTTGCTTGATCAGTAGGTTTAACAGAAGGTACCATGGAAGGTAACATGTATGATTTTATGACAGAGACACAGTGATGACAAGAAATAAGTTGGTAATATTAATTAAAGTATAGTAAGGCAAAAGAACCATGATTCATAAAGACAAAATGTATGGTTGCATTTTTGTCATTAAGTGCGTTGTCGCCACGATTAGCATAGCCAGGAAATATTGGCTGTATCAATTAACAAAAAGTGAATAAATGTATATTGGAATAACTTTTAATCACTTCCAATAATATAGTAGGTGGGGTAATGACACTAATGACGCTAGTATGTTACGGTGTACTCGGTGTAGTACCTATACGCTATTATTTAGAGCTACTTTTTTTGGGTGCATGTCATCCCGAGATATAGTTGCTGCGTTCTTGCCGATTCCTGGGGCTGAATATTACCATTGTGAAATACTGAACGAAGTTTAGGACGAAACATCAGGATCATAAGGTCATTGAATAAATAGTTATCTGTTTATATAAATAAATTAATAAAAACCTGTTTTAAATGTAATCTTCTTAAAGTTGATGAATCGATGGAATATTTGTCATTTTATTTAATTAATGTTGAGGATTTTTCGATGAAGATAATGACTGATATCCATGACGTCATTGACGTCTGATTACGATTTCAGTAACGATGAGTAGGTATCTAAGGAAGATCTTAGGTAACAGAGGTCCGAGAACGATGATTATGTATATGACCGAACATATCGATTACAGTGTCGATGTCAACGAATGTTTGCCTCGATGTCCACGACAGGGTCAATAACTGACCATATCGATGATGAAAACGGAGCTGAACGACTTCGATAACAATGTCGGCGATAATGCTTGACTGACCATATTGATGATGATATCGATGATGATTACCGAACAGATCGATTTTGATGACGATATAGATGATGATAGATGATGATTAGGTATATAGTAAGATTAATTGATGATGATAATGATTGACTGAGTCGATGTTTATATTTCAATTATTAAATTGTTGAGGATGACTGTGACTAAAATTATCTTTGCTACTGCTAATGATTATAACTATTTTTATTTTTGTATGTTTCAACGCTGGTAACCTGGCTGAACGGATGAAGTTGATGATAAGCGAGGGCATCGCAGCAAGAGCTGACTGAAGCAAAGGAGGTGAAACTGTTAAGACAGAGCTGCCAGCAGTGGGCAGGGCCCAAGCTGCCGATGGTCAGGGCCGCAGAGTGAGCAACCGACGTACTATGCGCCGTGTCCACGATTACCGTCTTATGCATCTGATCAAGCGACTCGGCGAGAGTCTCTCTCGGTGTTGGTCGAGACTCTTCGCTGACACGACTGCTAGTTATTATATTAATATTATGAATCTAGAATATAACCGTTGAGTTTTGGCAGACTGTCTAGTGCAGGCCGTAATGGCAGACTGTTTATTATGTTAGTTTATATTTTGGCAAAGATAGGTACTTGTAATATGGACCTTGTAGTTAGATTCAAAAATAAATAAATAATTAGTTATACTTTGGCAAACTGTCCAGCGCAGGCCTTGAGGGCAGACTGTCTGGGGCAGGCCGTGATGGCAGACAGGCCATAACAAATTAAATGATTAGGTTGGCTATAGGTATGAATGTTGGCAGACTGTCTAGAACAGGCTTTGATAGCAGCCTGTCTTCTAGAGCAGGCCGTGATGGCAGACTGTCTAGACTGGTCTAGTCTAGAGCAGGCCATAACAACAGTCTAAATAAATAATTAGATTGACTAGGTTGAATGTTGGCAGACTGTCTAGAACAGGCTTTGATAGCAGCCTGTCTTCTAGAGCAGGCCGTGATGGCAGACTGTCTAGACTGGTCCAGTCTAGAGCAGGCCATAACAACAGTCTAATTAAATAATTAGATTGACTAGGTTGAATGTTGGCAGACTGTCTAGAACAGGCTTTGATAGTAGCCTGTCTTCTAGAGCAGGCCGTGATGGCAGACTGTCTAGACTAGTCTAGTCTAGAGCAGGCCATAACAATTTTTATACTTTGGAATGATGTCTAGAGCAGGCCTTAAAGGCAGACTGTGATTGTTTATGATGTGTTATACTTTGCCAAATTGTTTAGAGCAAGCCTTAAGGGCAGACTGTGATTGTTTATGATGTGTTATACTTTGCCAAATTGTTTAGAGCAGGCCTTAAGGGCAGACTGTGATTGTTTATCATGAATTATACTTTGCCAAACTATTTAGAGCAGGCCTTAAGGGCAGACTGTGATTGTTTATGATGTGTTATACTTTATACTTTGCCAAATTGTTTAGAGCAGGCCTTAAGGGCAGACTGTGATTGTTTATGATGTGTTATACTTTGCCAAGCTATTTAGAGCAGGCTTTAAGGGCAGACTGATTGTTTATGATGTGTCATACTATGTCAAACAGCTTAGAGCAGGCCTTAAGGGCAGATTGTGATTGTATATGATGTATTATGCTTTGCCATAGAGCAGGCCTTAAGGGCAGACTATGATTGTTTATAACGTGTTATACTTTACCAAACTGTTTAGAGCAGGCCTTGAGGGCAGACTGTAAATGTTGATGTTGGTTTATACTTTAACAGACTGTCTAGAGCAGACCATGACTGTAAGTTAGTTCATATAGTGAAAGACTAGAAGAAGGCTGTAAATGCTACTATAGGTGCTGGTTGTAGGAAATGACTGTTTACATGATCTCAGGTTAAAGCATCAGGTTAATATACATATTGTCACTGGCTGCGATTGATTAATGAGGAACTGAATAACCAGAAGGTTAAAATAATGTTGTTATGTATGTTAATCTTTCGTTAGTGTTAAGGTGGATGACATGTTATGATATATGGTTGTTGATATAAATGTTTAATTACTTTAGTGAGAGGACTCACTAAAATAAAAAGGATGGCCGAGCTGTAAGCATCACAATAGTTAATATCCTATATGTGGCCTAATACTACTGATAATTACATGTAGTATGTACCTGGCTCTATACTTTTGATTGTTGTATCTATGGTCATTTTAGTTTTGAGAGAGAGAGCTGTCAGATTTGGCGGCAGGCCTGTGCGCGAGGTTATGTTACTCATGTTCGATTTGATCTTTATGTAATCTTATAATTAATCCTGTATATCAATGTAATAAAAGAAATGTCAAAGCAAGCAGTGGTTTGTGTGCTAAACCCCTTTTACTGAGCATTAAATCTATGGATGATTTCAGGCGCTAGTAAGCACGTTGATGGGCTCTTAATATAAAGCAAAGCAAGCAAGCAAAAGCAAATTAATACATATATTCTATCAAATTCTGGCGTATCCTGTTTGAAAACTTGTCACGTCTCTCTTAAAGTACCTATTTAAATAATTATATCTGAATAGGTAGTTACTCTGTCGAGAACAGAATCTTCATGTTAATTGAAATATCTTTCAAATTACTCTCGTCAGTCTCGTCTGTTTTGTCCCTCGTTACCATGGTTACATTCCATTGGATCTATGGACGGTATAGAAAGGACGACAATCTCTTATGGCAGAACTTTTGCAAAAGTGACCAGCTTTCAGCTGTAAATAATAGGTCCTAATCTCTCCGGTGGCGCTAGGTAGGCTCTTTTTTTTTAACGTTGGAGAAATGCGTTTACGCATGCCACCTGGTCCGGGGGAACCAGGAGGGATGACGGATTAACCAGAGGACTACCGTCTAAAACCACCAACGAGTGCCGAATCCGCCTTAGATGGGGTGCCGCAGGGTCGCTATCAGCATTCGACCGCATGCGCTAGGTAGGCTCTGGGACCAAAGAGTATTGTAATATATAGGACACTATGACATTAACCATAGAGATATAATAATGTAGAGATGAAATGGGAGAGGGGCAACCAATAACCCGACCAAATTACGTAGGTTGTTTTTTGGTATGTTGTCAGGAATGTTAAAACGTGTTTTTAATTTTGTCGCATTGCGTATGTTCTGTCCCTCACGGTCGCACGGGCGCACGTCTATATAAAATACTAGGTGTATGATCTAGGTACTGCGGTGTATAGTGGCGCCGCCTATTTACTGTTTTTTGATGGACACTTTTTATATATAGAGATTTTCCTCCTTTTACTTCTACACTCCATAATTGGATCACTTAAAACCTGGGTTGTATGGTATATATTGAAATTAACTAAACATGATTTTATTGCAGTAGCTATAGTTTAATAGTTACAATACCCTTTCCACAACGGGCATTGGCCCAAGCATGTTAGTTGAACGTGATACAAAAGTTCTTCTAACTGTGCTAATAGTACCTAATACTGTCCCCGGGTTGATGCATAGAATAACAACAAGAAATAATTGATCGACCCATCGACAAAATATTGCACGTAAGGACTGTATAGTGTATAGTAGATATAGTTATGTACGTAGCTCATAGGGTATATATAGGTATAAGAACCATTTACTCATGTATTTAGTGCAGTAATAAAGCATGATTTAAGCTGCACATCACCTTACAGCACAGTTAAGTTGAGTATCGTTTGTAAAATTATTAAATCGCAAACTGATTTCTGTTGTGTACCATTTACTGCAAGGCGTCAATAAACTAGTGGCTTTAAAATCTTTAGTAAAACGTAGCGGTAGCAAATACAACCATTACCTACTCGTAGCTTTTCGTTATACTCGTAAACCGACACACCTTAACAGACTCGCAGAAACATTGTTACCAGATCTATCAGATGTCAAGGGCCCTCCACACTCATGCGCGAATCGCTATCTAGTTCGCTAATCAGCGAAATCGTCTCCACACTCGCGTTCGCGGCTTTGCGCCGCGTAGTCTGGAGCGAGCTTCAGAGGGTCTACCGCAAAAATCTTGTATATTTCAGCGATAGAGTGGCAGATAACGAAATTTCGATTTTACGTGTATGAATTTTTAATGAACGTCTTTTCCGTAGTTAAATTGATCTCATTACCTTAAAAGGCAGAAGCTTTGCGAATACCTGACGGCTAACGTTAGTACCTAAACTTTCTACCATTTTTACTAATCGATTAGTAAAACTTAATAGACCGTAGTAATATCGAAATTATACCCTTGATAAAACAGTCGAAATGCGTTGATTATTCGAGTAGGTACCTTATGAATGAAGCCCACTTAATTTTGAGTCATACTGCTCATCTGTAATGTTTTCTTATCTTTACCGGCTATTTATCTAGCTCACCCACCATCTACCTAATTTGCAATGTAAATTCTCCACCAGTTAAGCCAAATTCAGTTTAAAAATACCCAATTAATGTCAAGGTTTACAAGAGCCGTAATAAGAGCCCGGTATCAATGAGGGCTAACGCGTATGAATTCGCCGCTAGGGGCGCTAGTGTAGATGGTGGTCTTTTCCATAGTTCGAAATGTCAAATGTCACTTGTCACTTCAATGACTGACAGCTGTTCTTTAGTCTTTTGGACCACCATCAACAGAGGCGCCAACTGGTGAGCAAAAAAACGATAGCCCTCATTTTAGTCGCAAAAATGTAAAATTGATAGATTTAGTCGGTGAAATTGTACACCTTTTGTTACGTAACAGAAATAACAAGTTACTGGTTTCTATTAGCACGTCTTCTCATCTTGCCTTTTAATAGATCATTTTTTTGAAAACAGCTTATTCTTATAAGCTCTTGCGCTTGTAAAAGATCACTGTTTCGTTGTTTTCTTATTACTTCGATAAGTTACAGCCAGCGTGCTGCAAAATTGCATGAACACTTAATGAGTGAATTCAATCATAATAGAATTGAGAGAATTGGGTGTAAGTCAAGGGCATAAATATATATACATTCCCAAAGTTTAAAAAATATGTGTACGCTCTTACACCTTAGACAATACAGGCGTGTTCACATATTTTTGAGCCATTTGTCTGGATCTATATTTTTGCCTTTGTAATGGCGTAATTTATAAACGCTAACAAGCCATTCATAATCATTTGTCTTATCTGTCATTTTGACATTTGTGTTGTCACAAAGGGGCAAAATATAACAAAAAATTTCTACGGACGGATGACGGATGAGAGACATCGGCGGCTCGTGGCATTTATTTATAGTCGAATTTAAACTGTTGTGAGACATACTAACATTAAATCATTTTACGGTTTAGACTCACTTGTTTTAGTCACTCGCGCGACATGTTTCGGAGAGCGTAGGTCTCCTTTCTCAAGCACTAATAGTGCGAGCAGCGTTCACGACGACCGTGTATTGCGTACTGCCGCTGCCGCGCGCCGCGTCGCTCGCTGCGCGCGCGCCGAGAAAACCGGTTGGGGGAGGTCTTGCGCTATCGTTGTAGGCGGGCACAGTGGTGTGTTTGGGTTTGGGTCACCTAACGTTTGTTTGGGCGCTACAAGTGTTAGGTGATCCAAACGTTTGTTTGGGCGCTACAAGTGTTAGGTGATCCAAACCCAAACACACCACTGTGCCCGCCTACAACGATAGCGCAAGACCTCCCCCAACCGGTTTTCTCGGCGCGCGCGCAGCGAGCGACGCGGCGCGCGGCAGCGGCAGTACGCAATACACGGTCGTCGTGAACGCTGCTCGCACTATTAGTGAACGGAGACCTACGCTCTCCGAAACATGTCGCGCGAGTGACTAAAACAAGTGAGTCTAAACCGTAAAATGATTTAATTTATTTATAGGTAGCAATTGACGCTTCTGACAGACTAGTGTAACCGTGTTTTTACAAGTAAGTTCGAGTAAGGTACAAGTCAAACAAAGGATACCAATTAGAAATAGTTATTTGTTATACAAGGGTGCAAAGTTGTATTTTACCCGCGAGTGTGGAATTGTAACACAAGCAAGCGAAAGGATTCTATAGTTGAACCACGAGCGAAGCGAGTGGTTCTAAAATAGAATCCTGAGCGTAGCGAGTGTTTCAACACACGAGAAGTAAAATACATTTGCACCCGTTTGTAACACAAAACTTATCCCCTCACTATAGCGAAAAAAGTGCAACATGCACAAGCGTTAGGTCATCACTGGAATCACTTATTTTTGTACAATATTATAACAGAAAACACTGGAAATTCTGATTTTTACGTGAGTCGGTGAGAAGTGTTTTTAAGTAAAAATTTTGTTGACAATGTTGACATTTCTGTTCTGACGTATGAAATGTCAACGATGCGTTTTGAAATTGCATCGACTCAACTTGTGCGTTCAGAATTATATTTAACATTATTATAAAAAATCTAACGTTTCTTATGGAATTTTAAGATTTATGACAAAAAAATTAAATAAAGCTAAATTTGGTATTTTTTAATAAATTCTCAAACCATTTATTTAATGATAATTAATATCGAATGAACCATTAATTATGAGCATTTTACGTTTTGTTATCTGTCAAGCTACTTAAACACGCTCCATTCAAGGTCAAATTACTTTCCCCACTAGTGGATAAAATGCGTTTTTCCCCGCTTGTTTTAAAGGATAAAAGACGGCTTTCCGAGCTAGTGAGGGGAAAACATATTTTCAAACATTTAATATATGACATTCGTGATATACAATTAATATTTGTTCTAAATTGTTACAAGTTATTCTACGTCTTCTATCTGTGAAAATAAACTTGACGTCAGAAGTAGCGGAGATGTTACATGAAATTTAAGTGTAATTTATTCGGTAACATTACTGTCAGAAACGTTTCTTGTCGATTATGTAATTTTTAAAAGTTGAAATATGTCACAGTTAAGGTAATATGTGAGATGTCTCATCACTAGTGCAACCCAAATGCCACGAGCCGCCGATGTCTACGGATGACTGAATATTGATGACTTACTGTTATATATAAGTAGTTGGTCAAACCAAATTGTCAGTAAATAAGAACAAAAAACTACACCCATCCTTTTCTTTTGGATGCTAGGCATGAATCTAGTATAACTGGATCGGTCATGAGGGGTGGGGGAAAATGACCGAACGGGATAGTCTTATGTATCTTTCAGTAGGAGTAGCAGAGAAAGCGCTGTTATTGTTTGTCCTTGTCATAGTTTCACTTTTCCACCGCTGCCACAACCGAGGTTGTGGCAAACAAATAAGTACGTGACATGTCATGTTTGTTCGTTGCTTGTTTAATTATCGTTGTTTTGAATGAAATTGTGCTTTCTCTTATGAAATATAGTGATGGTTAGCGTTTTGAATGCTTGAACTTTAATAAAATACTGGTGAATTGTTCTGTAATCGGCTGTAATAGCCGCTCTGAGCAAAAATATGAGATCATAACCTTTCACACGTAAGTACGGTATT